>NC_081760.1:717500-797500 GCF_963082965.1 Carassius carassius
CACAGTCATTCTGTGCACACTGGGATTCCTAGATCGACGCGTGCACTCCAGCTTTTAGCAGTCAGCTTGCATTTCAACCAGCGCCGTGGCAGGTCAAGGCTAGCAAGCTTTTGATTTACTCCCCAGCAGTCCATGGGGTCAAATAACCTGCTGGGCTGAGCAGTATCCTGGAGTGTGACTGACAAGAGTAACGAGTGCACAGGCACACAATGCCTAAATTAAGCAGGAAACAACCCATATGTTATGTTCTACAGAAGGTCACAGGCTCTGTACACTATAGGTCAAGTTGTTCCAGTTCTCCCATTGCAACTTCAGGAACCATTTGCCAGATACCACTTTGGACCTGGTGCAGAACGAGGAACAAGTTTCATCCTCCCAAAGGCTTCGAGCCGGGATTAATCACTCATGCAAATCCAGCATAAGCTTTTGTTTGAAGCACCATGTGCGATTTATCACAAAAAAGCTGCATTTGAAAGGAAAGGCACAGTTATCCTAAGCAATTCATGGTGTGCCTGATCATTAATAGCTTCTGACTTAAAATGAAAAAAGAGGGTGAAACGAGGGCTTAATTTAACACAGAGCCCAACTGTATAGAGAGGAAGTTCATTTTTTGATTGGTTACACATGCACTTTGTTATATAAGCAAGGCTTAGCGACCTCACAGGGGAACCTAGATCGTTCTTTGTTCTTCAGTAACAGTCTTCATATATTTCTAGACCGAATAAGTCAATTTAGCAATAGCTCAACCATTTGTGTCAGCGAGCGACTTTGATCATAATATGAACTTGATCTGGTTCCTGCTGTAAGTTAACTTTCCATTAAGCAATGGAAAAAAATCATATTTATACTGAACGGGAACTCAGAATATTTATCAACACGAAGATTTATTAATACAGAGATGCCAGCGCATGTTCATTTCTGTTCTGTTCAGATTATGCCTGGAATCAATAAAGCTGCACAAAACACAAGACTTCTGGATTAAACAGAACATGTAGTCAGTCCTTTGGCACACACACGTCTGTGCTGCGATGGGATCACGTTTCAAACACCTGTAACGTCTTTATGACGTGATAACTTGGTGCAAACAAGTCCTCAATGGATTCACTTATGAAAATGAAACAGATGAAGGTTTTACTGTAGCACTGTTACTCTGTACCTCATTTATTTAATGTCTCATGTCACCAATGCTGCATTTATTTGATCAAAATGCTGTTCAAATTATGAAATATTACAATTTTAAGTAACTGTTTTCTATGTGAATATGTGTTAAACACAGCTGTATTTTCAGCATCATTCCTCCAGTCTTCAGTGTCACATGATCTTCAGAAATCATGAAGATTTGCTGCTCAAGAAACATTTCCCAGCAGTGTTATCTCAGCAGTGCTGCTTAATGTATTTGTGGAAACCGTAATACAATATTTTCAGGTTTCTTTGATGAATAAACACATTCATTTATGTATGATTCTTTGTGTGCTTTCTTATGTGTGCTTGCTGAATAAAAGTTAGTATTTCTTTAACAACAGATTTGAAGTGGAATTTTTTGGAGAATCATGGATAAAGTAGTTAAACATCAATTATTATTATTATTAAAAAAAAATTTTTTAAATAATGTGTGCTGATGACTTCAGCAAAAGCAACCTCATGGCTGACAGTAGGTCTGTAATTAACGGTTTATAGGTTATCATTAGAAATCTTTTTGCATTTGATTTATTGCTTTCTCCTGCAGTGCGTCGAGGGTTAAATCACATTCAAATGCTGGCGGTAAACATGCTCTATTCCTGCCAAAATTATAGAAAGTCTCAGCAAAGCCGCAACTTAATAGTGCAAATGCTGCCTTGTAACATTTGTTTCCAATGGTTCGATAAGCTGAAAAGAATGATGATATATAATTTATTTAGATTTATTTCGGGATTCAGACCTCTCCAAGTCACAGTTAGTGCAAAACCACAAGATTTTTTTGTATTGAATCATCCAGTAATCTTTTTTCTTCAGTCTTTTCCATAGGTAATATAATATGTGTGACGTCTCTTTAAGAACTCATTCAAGACTGTGTTTCTTGGCCATTAGCGGGTGGATCTATCATGGAGAAAAGTTAACTTGGATGAAGAGTCATAATAAAAGTCTCTGCACAGCTTGGGGTGTCATATACCGTTAAAACTGTATGTAAAAATTCTTATTTCTCTGTACTCGGTAGGTATGCAATAAATACATTATGGATTATATCGTAATTGCAGTATAGTATAGACATAACAGTTTAGAGTTTAATAAGAGTTTATTGCATTTTCTTTAACAACTGTAAAGCATAAAACACATCTGGCTGGCCGGGAACTGCAGTGAGACTAGTCTACTTTATCAAACAGTGAGATCATTAAGCAAATAAAGATACACACACACACACACACACACACACACACAAACACACACACACACACAGCTTTCTAACAGCATTGCAAATACACAGCATTTATATTTTAACTTTTTATTTCATAGCATGTCTTTCGACTGATCTATTTGTAAATTTGTTCCAGTGTAAACTCCACTAAAAGTGGTAATTTAACTCATTAAAAATAGTTTTATTGAGATAAATCAATGTAGGTTGATTCAGTGATGCCAATTAATTTAGATGTCACCATTTTTTCCACAAAATCTGGCACTGCTCGAAATCCATTTTTCCATGTTTCTTGCACCAACATTTCACTGACCTTACTTTTTTGGCACTAAGATAAATTTGGCTCCCTGTATGTGACGATCTGACCTTGTAAAATAAAACCGCTTTTATTGATCTACTGATATGACTGAGTCCTCATCTCATTCTCAAAAGAGCTATTCATTTGTTTGTGCAACATGTTTTTAATTGTTGTTAAGAAAAGCAGCCTTCTGGCTGCAGAAAACCAACAAAGAAATGACCCAGACTCCCATTAGCCTTCATGCAGTGGGACTTCAAGCCACTGCAAAATCATTCATCATGCCTTGTCCAAATAATCAGACGGCCACTTTAGCTCAAACACTTCAACATGCAGCAGCAGCTTGATGAAAGCAAGTTTCATTACGTGCAACATTTGACTTGCAATGATACAGAAGAGGAAAAGGGTGACCTTGTGATAGCACTTAGCGTGAACATTGATTACAAAACACTGCAGCCAAGATTAGAGGAAAATGTCTCGTAGATCAAAAGTGTTTTTACTAGCCCACAAGTTCTAAGACTGCGATGAACCTCGACGTCTTTAACACATCTTGTCACCCGTTATAACTCATGACAGTGTAGATTGTATAGCAATGCATGCTGCATTTGTTTGTTTGTTTTTTAAAGTGTGGAGTTCATTCTCGGGGTTTTGCATTGAAAATGACGGCAGAAAACAATCCAAGATATAAAACCAACCTATTTTCAAACGTTGCAACATTTTTCATGTATAGGGAAGCTATTGCCTTTTTCATTGTTAGTTCATGTTAACTTATGTAGTTAATGTTATCGATACTGCAACCTGACCATGCATTGATGAATATACTCTCTGTGCATGTCTGTATTGTGTAGTATAGTGCAGCTTTGGTTTAAATGCATTACAGTCACTGAAGAAATAAATGTGTGCACATGTGTGAGACGGTAGGTGGGGGTTACTGAGTGTCTGCTTTGTCTCATGCATCACCAGGTCGTTTGGCTGATGCCTGTAAACCCTTTTTTTGCCAGCAGGCAGACTCCTATGGATGCCAGGCTTTATTTACCCACAAAGCCATTCTCTGGAATGTCCCAGGTCACCTCGGGTCACATGGCAGCCCATGCAGCACTCTATATGCAGTGGATGATTTTGCTGAACTTTGACATTTGCACTCTCAGAAAAAAAGGTGCAAAAATTGCAACTGGGGCAGTACACACGTTTGTACCTTATTTACCCTTAGGGTGCATATGCCCCAGAAAATGAGTTAATCAAACATGAAATAACAATGAACGATACATTTGTAGCATTTATTATTCTAGGTTAATGTTCGTTTCTACTTCTACTAATACATTTTAAACTAATTGTATAAATTAACATTATTTAATTTGTATAAAACATCCTGTTAAATTCATGATTAAAAAAACAACAATGGCAGCATTGGTGACAATGTTTCAAGTGGTACTGAAAAGCATATTTTTGTCTGTATATTTTACAAATTATCACCGTATATAGTTACATGGTGTTATTTTTTTTTCTCTATAACTACCAAAACATGCTTTTTATGCATAGAACATGGCCAATACTTGTTCATAGACAATGCACAGGTTCATAACATCATCGGGATAACACACATGAATAATGCAATAAATTAATGGAATATAGAATAATGCATTAAGATGATCTAACAAAACACCCTACTACATTAATGATGGCGATAATAAGAACAAACATAAATATTTACATAAAATAGAATCAAATGTCAAGTCATGTAGTGATTTCTGGGCGTTCGTTTTACTGTCTATGGTAGTTCATAGATTTTGTTTTGTTTACATACATTGTTTTGTAAAATTGCATATAATGCAACAGTTTTTCAATGAGGTAACTTTTTTTCAGTGCGTAAAGAAACATGAATTAGCAATGAACAATAGAGATGCTAAACGTATTAATAAGTCTATCATCATGTTTCATTTAATGCTTACATAAATGAATATTTCACTAATAATAAATGCATTGTTTGTTTGTTTGTTTGTTTGTTTTCAGCATGGGCCAGATTTTGACTTGACTTACGAAATAAATCACTAGAACCGCAAGCAAAGAATAAAGCTCATATAAAACCTCCAGGTTCTCTGTATGTGAGGACTGGGCGAGGGCTACTTCTGTAATGTAAGCACAGTCTGTACGACTACATGGACCTTCGGTTTCATTAATTCGTGTGCTGTGTGACTGAATTCTTCAGCTCAAGCTGTGCAGAGCCAGGACTGACACTAACAAGCTTGTTAGGACTGCAGCTTCTTTCTCTTTCTAAACCGCCTCTTTGTTTCCCAGCAGGATTACACGGTCCACATGAGTGAATCTGCTGACCTCGGGCCCAGTCAATCACACATATCCCCTGAATGAGGGGGTCAATGACAAATAAAAGTGTTCACAATAAGGACAAACTAAATCTAGTTTAAAACACGTGTTAGGTAGAAATGTAATCTTTGTATTGTTTTGGTTTCATATGGTTTTGAAATTCCATTTTCAAAAAACATACAGTATTTTTATTTACCATGGTAAAATCTTCTGATATTTTAAGAGACCTTAACACACAGTCACAATCAATTTCTGTTGTTTTCTTTTCTGCATGTTTCTGCATTTTCTTCACATAACAGGACTTTTTTTCATAACGAATAATTTTTTCCCCCTGAAAATATGTAAAAAATAATATTTTTTTAATTATATATATATATTTTGATATAATATATAATATGAATTGGTCTTTTTAAAAATTTTCTTATTTTGATATTGCTTTAATGTGATATCAAGGTAGTTGTATCACCCTGAAAATTCTGAATTTAATCCACATTTTAATTCAGTTTAATTTATATATATATATATATATATATATATATATATATATATATATATATATATATATATGTGTGTGTGTGTGTGTGTGTGTGTGTGTGTATCTGCACATTGTAAAAGCTTTTTGTGAAGCTGTAAATAAAACAAAGATTATTGAAGTACATTTTATATATATAAAAAATACTATTTCAGTCATCCTACTTTAAAATTTCATGTTTAATTCAATGTGTAAACAGTCATTATTAAATTTGCTAGTGAAATTTCTAAGTTAAAATTTTATTAATTATTAGATCTGAACAGCAACAACAGTTCCTCTTTTTAAGATCTCAGACATTTAAAAATATCAGCTTATGATTTAGTTTCACAAAGTAAAATTCAGTTTGATGATTCCTGCTGTCTAGCCTACCAGATTTTTTATTTATTTTTACTGAATATTAATTTCAAAGAAATAGTTATGAGAAAAATGTGCAATCATGAAAGTATGATTGCTGTGTGTCCTTTGGGGGATAAAATATTCCCCCTATAATAACAGCTCTAGTTTGTGTGAGCCAACATACCTTCCTGTTATTTGACTTCCTCCTAATGTAAAGGAATGAATGTGCTGAAGAACTGAACTTACGCTAGACGACGTTCAACTATCAAAGGCCCCTTGGTTCCTGCCAGAGAAAACATACATCCTCTAATTATTTATGGCAGGGGCCTGACCTGTGAATCTCGATAAAAATATGTATTGTGGAAATAGTGAGTGGTACAGGATTGATTGGGGTTGAAGAACGAGAGAGAGACGCTGAACTCCTGCAAGCTGGCTCTCATTTTCTCACAGGCACATTAATGAGAACCTGCTGTCAGCGATGAAGACTGAAGGTGAGGGTTATATCTCAAAACTGGTCTGATGACAGCTTTTAACCCTGCACTGATTCTTAGAAAAAGCGCAACTAGAAAATACATGCAATTCATGCTACAACTCGTGGCTGCAGCTTGTCATGTTAAGTGGTAAAAACGTCTTAATGCTGGATGTGTTTCATCTTGTGTCTTCTCCAGGTGTTCACTGATGGACTGGAGCGCTGTGGATTATTGTGATGTTTTTATCAGACTCTCATTCTGACGGCACCCATTCACTGCAGAGCATCCACTGATGAGACACTGATGCAATGCTACATTTCTACAAACCTGATGAAGAAACAAACTCATCCTGATCATGGATGGCTTGAGAGTGATGACATTTTTAGGTGAAGTACTCCTTTAAGTAACTTTAATAAATTATTAATTAAAACATACTTTTTGGTTTATTCCTTGTAAAAACAAATCAGTTTGGTGTAAAGCCATTTTTTATATATCTATATTTGTGACCCTGGAGCACTAAAGCAGTCTTGAGTCTCTGGGGAATATTTGTAGCAATAGCGGTTAAAAAATATTGATTTGTCTTTCATGCCATAAAACAATATGATATTAATTAAAGATCATGTTCCATGAATATATTTAGTAAATTTCCTACCGTAAATATATCAAAACTTCATTTGAACAACTTCAAAGATGATTTTCTCATTATTTAGATTTGTTTGCTCCCTCAGATTCCAGATTTTCAAATAGTTGTATCTCAGGCAAATATTGTAGTATCATAAGAAAAAAAATCATACATCAATTGAAATCTTATTTATTCAGATTTCAGATAATGTATAAATCTCAATTTTGTGTTTCAGGGTCACATAAACGCTTTCCAATAAAACCAGACCCTGATTGATGCAAACTTTAGAAGACACCAGCCGGTCTCTAATCAATATAAATTACCAATCTATTCTAGACAGATGAATATTGATACGTACACACAACATAAACACAACAAAGGGGCAAACAGAGGACACAGATCTCCCAGAGAGCTAAACTTGTCTCATCATCATAAAGACCAAGGGCTATTACTTTACAGCTAGGAACAAGCTTTAAATGCTTCCCAGCAGGATCCCAGAGATGGGAAACCAGCAGCTAACCTGTATTTAATGGGGGCCTCTGACCTATGAACTTTAGAAGCCTTAGGGGGATTTCTCCATCAGGTCTATTCCCAGTAAACTCGGTGTCAAGAAAGATCCAGAGAATTCACAATCTATCTTAACATTGCTACATGAACACTCCATTTATATATAAAGTGTTGCTTGAACACTTAACAGGACACTCACGCTTTGGCTCAGAATTGTCGTCGTCCACTTTTAGCTTCCTCTGACTCTGTAAAGATGATCTGTCTTCAGATGAGAAAGTGTTTGTTTGTGTGGACCTTACAGACTGATGAATGATGCAGGAACCAGAGCCACTGCAAGCAGTTCAGTTTCACTCAACGCTTCATTTTCTCACTCTCACTTCACACACACACTGATATACATGAAAAATGTTACCCATGTTATAGAAACTCATCAACTATACTTCGCATATTTCGCCTTAATGATGAAAGATGACTGTGGGTTTTGAAAAGGTAAACACCACACCATTCATCACGAATGAATATATGAAGTATAGAGCTACCAAATGAAAACCTTACCGCAAAAAAATCACTTGCAAAGTGAATACGTTACATATTTTCCGATAGTAATATGTGGAAAATTATTATTTGAATAAATGTTCATTGAAAGATTGTTTGAGGAGCCCAGAATGGTTCTATACCTTAACAAAATGAAGTATAGCCTACTTATTCGTGGGATAATTCACACAAGGATTAATCATTTACTCTTCCTCAAGTTTGAGTAAGAAACTTTTCATTTTTGGGTGAACTATCCCTTTAAGCAAACTTGAGGAAGTATATTAATATACTAAGCATACAATGTATTCTTCTTGTGACTAAACTGGCATATTTAGTTAATATAGTATACTGTTAAGTGTACTTCCAGTTCATTAGTAGCAAGTCTGGTACACAACTATATATGTGAACCTGGACCACAAAAGCAGTCTTAAGTGTAAATGTCCCGAAATTGAGATTTATGCATCATCTGAAAGACAATATTTTAGTGAGATACAATTATTTGAAAATCTGGAACCTGAGTGTGCAAAAAAAAAAAAAAAAAAAAAAGAAATATTGATAAAATTGCCTTTAATTTTATCCAAATTAAGTTCTTAGCAATGCATATTCCTAATCAATAATTAAGTTCGGAAATATTTACAGCAGGACGTTTACAACATATCTTCATGGAACATGATCTTTCCTTAATATCCTAATGATTTTTGGAAATTTGGATATTTTTTGGCTATTGCTACATATATTGTATTTTTAAAATGAACTATTATTTTTAATGTTTAAGCATTTGTTTTGTATAAAGGCTACTTAAGTTTTGTATTAACCTCGATAGGTTTAAATCTCTTGATATAAACAATAAGTGTGCAGTCAAGGAGGATGAATTACTTCGAACGCTGCTTCTAACGAGCTTATTGAGGCACAGCCTCTATGAGCAGAAAACAGCAGGATGGACATCTGAGCTCGTTCCCTGGCTCCGCCCACACGTCGCTGTGAGAAGAGCAGGTAGAGAAGCGCGGTCACGCAGTGGTCCGTGCGCTCTCGAGTGGAACGATGTCGCGCGCGTGTCTGGCTCTGCTGCTCGCGCTCTCCTTACCTGGATATCTGCATGCGCTTCACGGATTATACGCCTTCGATCAGCCCGAGCTCTTTCAGAAGAAGAGCCACTGCAAACCCATACCTGCAAACCTGCTCCTGTGCCATGACATCGAGTACACGGACATGCGTCTGCCCAACCTCCTCGGACACGAGAGCATGACCGAGGTCCTGCAGCAGGCATCCTCCTGGACCCCTCTGGTGCAAAAACAGTGTCACCCGGACACCAAGAAGTTTCTGTGTTCTCTGTTCGCTCCGGTGTGTCTGGATGATCTGGACGAGCCGATTCAGCCGTGCAGGTCTCTGTGTGAGAGCGTGAAGAGCGGCTGCGCTCCGGTGATGGCCGCCTTCGGGTTCCCTTGGCCGGACATGCTGGACTGCACTCGCTTCCCTCTGGATAATGACCTGTGCATACCACCAGCGGGCGCAGATGCTTTAGTGCCAGTCACCAAGGAAGGTAGGAACGCTTCATTACACTCACTTTTTAGATGCGTGATGACCCTTTACCTTTTCTGCTATGTTGATCTTTTTTTTTCAGTTCCAAGGGTGTGTGATGCCTGCAAAGAAAAGCCTGAGAGTGACAATGAAATTGTGGACACTTTGTGCAAAAATGACTTTGGTAAGGCTTTATTTATTCACTGTTTTATGCATTTCAATTAATGTAGGCCTAGTGGTTAATATAGTTTACACCCCATTAGGGATATGCAGCCTAATGCAATATAAGCGAAGCTACGCTCTAAAAAATCCTGGGATGTTTCAAACCTAAATATGAACTATAACCCAACTTTTAGGTTAAAAAATTTAATTGAAAAATGTAACACAATGGTTCGGTCCATATTTGACCCAAAGTTGGGTTGAAACAACCCAAAAACATGAAGATCATTTACTCACCCTCGTGTTGTTCTGTAAGACTTGCTTTCTTTTTGCAGAATGCAAGTGAAGATACAACAATCTGGAAAATATATATATATATATATATATATATTTGTGTTACATAGAAGAAAGAATTGCATACAGGTTTGGATCAACATGAGGATGATGAGTAAATGATCACAGAAATGTGTTATCTTCAGGAGATTTATCATTTAAACTCCACAAATAATTTAATCATTTTTAATGATTTATGCACATATTTGAAAACTAACTTCAAGAACCTTTTTAATCTCTAAAAAATCAATATTCGGCTGCTGCTGGAAAACCTGCTTAGATCAGCCTAGACTGGTTTACATGTCCTAACTAATTTAGGATGGACTCAACCTGGTTTAGCCTGTTAAAAGAAAACCTAGTCAAAAGACCAGCCCAACAAGTTTTTTTTAAAGCATATGATGTGAAAATAACACATTTATTTTAAAGCGTTTAGAGAAAAGTTGTTAATCTCTTTGGTCCACCTCGAATTCAAGCTGTTGTTTATATCCATTGCCCTCAATCTTCAATCGTATTTACACACCAGCTTTAAAGATCAAAGTCAAGGAGATCTCCTACATGAATGGCGACACCAAGATCATTCCAGAAACCAAGAGCAAAACGATCTACAAGCTGAACGGAGGAGTTACTGAGCGTGACCTCAAGAAGACGGTGCTCTGGCTGAAAGATGGTCTTCAGTGTGTGTGTGATGAAATGAACGACATTCATGCTGCTTATCTGGTGATGGGCCAGAAGATGGATGGAGATCTGGTCATCACGTCGCTGAAGCGCTGGCAGAAGGGTCAGCGGGAGTTTAAGAGAATTTCTCGCAGTATTCGCAAACTTCAGTGCTAGGAATCTCCTCCAATCAGAGCACACACACACAAAAGGTCTTGAATATAAGACCAGTACCAGTCCCAGACCAGTCAGAGCTCAGGATTGAGGGTGATGAAAAATAGCACCTAGCATAGATTCACCTTTTTGTTTTCCCTCATAAGTTTTGATCAGTTTACTTCACCTGTCATATTTACTATTTACAAAACTCATTCGCTCGTTCCTCTCTTCAAACACATTTAACTATAGAGCCACAAAACTATCTTCTAGCATGAAGTCTGTCAATTTTCTTTGTTTTTTATTGTAATTGGATTAATGAACAAGATGTTGCATTATATCGCTAGAAGTGTGTGGAAAACCCTTCTAATTAACGAGTTATTAACTGCTATTCTGTTATTTCCAGTGAAATAGAAATCTCCATTATCATTTGCTCATCCTCAAGTCAGTCCAAACCAATCAGACTTTCGTTCATCTTTCAAAACACAAATGAAGATTTGTTTCATGAAACCTGAGAGATTTCTGTCCCTCCATTGGAAGCCCATGCCTTCAGCTTAAAAAAAAAGCTCAATGTTTTCATGTCAATAAAAGCTGAAATTAAATCATCGTATGAAGTAATTTAGCATCTTCAGAAGACCTAAACCACTTTATTCATACGGATTACTTTGACAATGTCTTCATGACCTTTTTCGAAGCATCAGAGTTTTGTTTGAATGCACTTAAAAATAATCTTCATTTATGTTTTGAAGATGAGGAATATAGGTTTGAAGGCCAATAAGATGAAATGCATGTCAGTTGGCAAATATTGTTCCTCTATCAAATATCATTAAGAAGCATGCTTTTTAGCAATACATGGTCTTTGTGAATCTGCCGCAGTAAATAAGTGAGAGTGCTTGTGTGAGAAGTTTTGCTTTTATCAGCACAGAGAGATAGCTGGCTCTATTCTCAACGTTAAAAAATAAATATCCCATGTAACACTAGCCTGTATGTTAATGTGAATGTTTTCATTTCTCCCCCGATGAGCAACACACTCATGTTTTCTTTAGCCCAGACTTTTTGTCTTCTTTCTACTCGAGCCTAATTACTGCACTGTATCTGTATTGTATCTTTTAAATTACAATCAGCAGTTTTATATAGTATTGGTGTATTTCCTTTCTGTGTCAGCTATTTTAATAATGTCGTACTGTATGGGTTTGTGTCTTGTTAAGCTCACAGAGTTGTTTGCCTAAATATCCTCAGTATTAGAGTAAGGTCACATGCTGCACCGTTACAGCACCGTTGATTTAATTGTGTGTTATTGTGCCGTTAGTCGGTGGAAAACATCTCAAGATAATATCCAAACTTATGTGGTACTCTGTAAATATTCAGATCTTTATGCTTGTACATAGTTTCAATATGTTGTCATGTCATTAGTGTAAGTGCATTCATTTACACCCACCGCCATGTAATGTAATTTGTATCATTTTTCTTCAACAGCCACACAATACAAAATAAGAACAAATAAAATTCAAAAGAAAATCATAAGCGGTGTGTTTTTATTTTAAAAAGTAAAAAGTAAAAACTTTTTTAAAATTTTAAAAAATCTTCTTTTTTTCTTTTTTTTACAATACAAAGATTGTTAGACTTTAGTAATGTTTTCTATTGTTGCAGGTATTTGTAGTCTTTAGTTCCCCCTACTGGATGGCTTTCAATTCTGATTTTTATTTTTTATATTTTTTGAAATAAATCTGCCTTCTACAAATCAGTGCTGAGAGCATATTTTAACTTTAAAAATACATGCATTTTTTTTGTTTACTGTTAAAATTAGGGCTGCCAACAAAATTAAATCACAGTTCCTAATTTGAAGGCAATGCTACTAAACATTGGATGCAAACTATGTATTAAACTAAATACTATGTAATAAACTAAATACAAACTAAATATTGCATAATATCCAGCTGTATTATAAGAAAATTTACATTTTACATTAAAATTGCACAAAAAAGTAACTTAAAATAAAAGGTGCTATCTAGTGGCTGAAATGTTTCATACATGCACTCAAAACACTGCAGATATCTCACTCTAAAAGTACATAATTTGATATGAAAATAGTTTGATAGCAGGCCTAATTATTTTATTATTCTATTCGTGATTAAAGACAATATGATGCTCACAAAAATGATAAATGCCGCCAAGGAAACTAACTGAAACACAATGAGTTGAAGTATAAACTAAACTGAAATAAATATGCATTAAAGCTAAATACAAGTGCATTTATTTACACCCACCACCAAGTAATGTGATTTGATTATTGATGGTTTGTAGCATTTGTAGAACAAGAGCAAGTACATTTCAAAATCAAACCATGAACTGTTTTTTAAATGAAAGTTAAAAAACACATGCAAACACCTGGCTACTATAAAAGCTCATGAAAAGTACACTGGTTTTGATGGATATTGCTGGTTGTGTAGTTGCTGTGTGATGCTGTGCATTGTTTCCCGATGTTGCATTGTTGATTTGACCACTAGGAGACAGACATGTTGTGGCTCAAGGAATATCTGCTCACACACGTCCTCTTCCGGGTGTGTTTGAAAAGGCTTTCTCTGAGCTGTGTGTGGAGGGATTCGCTGGGTGTCGAATGAGACCCACAGTAACTCGAACTCAAACCGAGCCCATTTTTAGGAAAAGATCCGTGCAGCGGGAAAGAGACGCGCTGTGATCCGTGTGCAGGTGAGTGAGTGCTGCTGGACGATCCACTGTTGCGTCGCTGCTCGTGTGTGTGTGTGTGTGTGTGTGTGTGTGATGGCTTCAGTGTGCAGGGATGATCCTATGTCTCTCCTGTCATGGTGAAAAGTGACTGAAGGAAATTCAGCCAGACAGAATAACAGACCGTCGAAGTTTCACGTCTTGGATGATGAGGAGAAGAGAAGAGTTGGGGTGAAAAAACTTAATGTCACTTAGTCATTGCTATAATAGCAATTATGCTGATGCTTAATGACGGTCGTATCATTGATATAAAAGCGGCATAGAGCGTAAAAGTGAAGGTTTATGGCGTTTTGTAACGCGCTCGAGGAATAGGAAGTAACTCAATCGCAACTTTGTGACGCGCGGCGCAACAATGTAGCAACAGATAGATTGAAAATCCCGGGAGGAAGAAGGCAGCTTGTGTTTACAAAGCAAATGTTTTTTAACAAACACCTTGTATATGTGCGTGTTGTGTCGTCGGAAAGTTAAAAAAAAGGGTTTACGTTTTAATTCTACTGTGATAAAGGATTAGCTTATGAATATTAACTAGGTCACGTGACTGGACGCTCCAATGAAGAGTGCAAAGCGTGACCGAAGCCTTCGCCGTATTAGGTTTCATCATTTTATTATGGCTTTTTTTTTTTTTTTAAGAAAAGTGGGCTTCTTCCTTTAATTTTCCTTGGCCTACTTTTACCATCCTTCTATGAAAACGAAATATATGCTTAAACTTGATGAATATTTTATTTCAAACTGTCTCAGTTATTGACTGACTGAATTATCACAATTTACAATGTACTGTTACAAGATGGTTTAAACATTTTAATTACATGTAGACAGTAAACCTATGAAATTTGACCATTTAAGTGTATAAGAGTTTGCTTTTGGCATTTAATTGATCATTTTTGATATTGTCATTTGCTGAACACGAAAATATGTATAACTCCATTATAAAATGACATCTTAGTCTTGGTTTAGAGAAAACTGTAATTGGAGCTTATAATAAGCGCACTTTCTAGGTTAACTCACACCGACAGATTTGATTATTCTTTAAGCTGCACTTTAGCTCGTCATAGAAGAGAATAATTCATAATTCTTCTCTTAACCATCCGTTTCCTTATTGAACCATAAACACTTTGGGTGTGAGTTGTGTAGACTGATGTACAAAGTGCTGCAAATGTCTTTTTATTGAGCGGACATATTTATTCACTGAATTTGTCTAAAGGAATACAGGATGCAAGTTTCTAAAATGGACTGAATATGACTTTGTCAAACAATATGAGCTAAAAGGCTTTTTGATTTAACATACGGTCAGAAAGAATATGCTGTGCTGATTTACTAACCATTCTTTTTTTAAGCCCTCTCATTGAAAATTTTATTTCAGCATTCAACGCTGGTTTCTAGGTATTTCTGATCTGTAATAATTACAGGTTGTATGTACTTCAGACTTAGACTTTTATTCCGTGATGTGCAGCATAATGCCAGAATGCCTTCCTGAACCTCAGCCTCAAGAAGGGAAAACTGTCGGTCTATGGCTCACTCCTATGTTTACTTTCAGAAATGTCAGAAGCTAGTTTTATCTCGGAGAAAGATGCCTCGCAGCATAATCAGTCGGACCCTAATGAGCAGGGCCCTCAAAATACTGCTGACTCTCTAGAGCAAAGCAGAAACAGCCTGGATGAGACACACATGACTGAAATTGACATCAGTGAGGACAAGGACGCTGGAAAACACAAATATACTCCCAGTGATGATGATGATGAGGATGATGAGGATGAGGAAGAGGAGGATTCTCAGGCTCAGAGGAAAACTAGTGGAATAATTGAGGATGATGTTGAAGCGGTGAGCAGTGTGGAAACAGACGCTGATGTGAAGCTTGGCTTATGCTTGATCTCACTCGTGCATGTTGCTGTTAATTTGATTTAGCCGAGTTTTCTGGGGATTTAGAAGAGCTAGATCTCTGCCTGAATGAATTATGAATCATATCTCTCTCATGTCTTCGTGAGGTGTCCTATATTTCTCTCTGCAGGTGGTGGTGCATTTCTTTACCCTGTTATGATTGCATTTAAATATTTTACTTTTTTTGTTTACAGTATTTTATGTAATTAATGTTACATTATATATATATATATATATATATATATATATATATATATATATATATATATAATGTAACTGTTTTTTTTCTTCAGAATTTTAATAACATAACCATTTATTGCTCATCAACCATAACATTTATTTTCTATTATAATTATATATCAGTGATCATCTCAACTTATTAATGATGCTCTTAATGCAACAGCGGTCTCCTAGCAGAGAAGTGTGAGCATTTCTTTCTAAAGCAGACGATTAGTTTGCTTTAGTTGTTTTTTTTTTGCCAGTGTTTCATTATATAGTGTATTTTCATTTGCTGCAACGTCCCTTTTTTTTTTTCAACAAAAAATATTTTTTGAAGTACAAATACTCTATGCAATCTTTCTATTGATATGGCACAAAAACAGTATGTACTGTATACCAATAATTTAAACTTTTATTTTATAGAAGGACACTTCTATCAACTTCTATTACCAACAAGGTTTTTTTTTCCGTTTGACTTTTTTACTTTTTACAATAACAACCAGACGTTCTAGAGCCGGTCCCAGTGAGAAAATGTTTATTTGATGCTTTATCTTATTAAAAGTCTTTCCTTTTCTTCTGATAACTAAGAAGTTTGCTTTAGAGATCCATCTTTAATTTTTTATGAGGAGATGGCTATAAGGGCTCTGTCTGAATACATACACTGTGTGCTGTTTTCACCAGCCGGACAAAGTGTCCGGTCTTGAAGATTCAGTTCACCGAGCCTCTCAGCAGAACACAAACCTTAATAGCTCTTTTTGTAGTTACACATTAAGCCACATGCAAGGGAACGGAGAAATCAAACCACCTTGAAATACGCTGTTATTTAGCTTAAACTGCAACCTGATACCAAATAGTGACAAAAAAACGCTCATATACAGCTGGAGAGAAAGGCAACACATACTGTACTGTTTTGTATTTATTAATACTGCATTTTATTATATTCCAGCATAGGATTAATACCATTCAAAAGAGTCTCATATGCTTTTAGGGTTGCATTTACTTGATAGAAATGCATTAAGTCATTAATATAATGACATTATTAAAAAAAAAATTCTTAAATTCATTATTGATGCAGTTAAATGTATGCATTGTTTTAAATGTGAAAATGACATCTCTATCTAATAATAAATTGAATGCATCATCGCTAAATAGAAGTATAGCATTTTTGCTTATTTCCAGTCAAACTTGTGAATGCTAGTGTATATGAAAATGTGTCCCAAACTGATAGAAATGATCACCAGATGGCAGTGCAGTCAGACTGGGCTATTATTCCTGGACCTGTAGTAGGACAATTCCCCGGTTGATGTTAAATAATTCTTCTACAGCAGCAGCTGACCTGATCAGTTTGGTTTATACAGCTGTATTTTCTCTGCTTGTGGTGCTGCAGTTAACCCTTCACGAGCCTGACGAACTGCGGTTGTGCAATGCTTTCTGGTGGTGGCAGCGCTCTGCATCTGAACTCTAGCTTTAATGCTGTTTCTGTCCTAGTTATTGTGTGTGTGTGTGTGTGTGTGTTGAAGGTGGCTATGGCAGAGGAGGCCCACAGAAGCCCAGCTGCTCAAATCTCAGTCACCAGAAACGGAGAAGCCGACAACAGTCACGAGGAAGTGTTTCAGAGGGTAAGTACCCATCATGCACCGCTTCCACTGTCTCTTGATCTGAACAGACCTGAACAGTCTTTTGAACCTTGTGAGGAAATTGTCTTGACTGTGAACTATCTCTAAAAGTACCTGGTTCAAGCAATGTTTCGCCAAAAATAGTTGAGAATGGTGTCTAGCACCTCTTTTAACCCTTGATTATACATGCATTTGGTTTCGCCAGATGTGTACAATGGCACTAGAATGACAAGGTGAGTCTCTTAGCAACAGACGAACAATCATGAATTAATTAGTGCTTACCTCATTAAATATTCATGAACTTTGTACAGTCACAGAAACTTTCTCACACACACACTGTATTTAGTTTCAGTGTCTGAGGGGACTTCTTGAGTCAAGAAGACTCAAAATGCTGTAATTTGCTTTTATGCACTTGTGCATTTAGGGTGACTTATAACACACACTGCAGATTTACCAATAGTTTTTACCAATAATATGCCCGTTATAGACTGTATCATCAAATTTATGTTATTCACTTCATAAATGATAAGAACATTAGTTTTCAGTGCTTGGATTTAAACCAGCTAATATCCCTGGCACCCAATGTGCTTTAACCCTGAGTTTAGACCTTTTTAAATGTACAAAAATGATACTGTTTTGAAATTAATGATTGAAAACGGAAAACATGGCACACTGCTTTTTTGTGATATCATACATTTTTATTCTTGCTCTCTCCCCGTTTTATTTCTTTCCAGGGTGTTTCACACATCATCTCCTCTGGACCAATCACATCACACTTCAACATCTCACCTGAAGACTGTGCAGTGAATGAGGGAGAGTACACAGGTAGAACACGAACTAATCATTGAACATGACTATCATCTGAGTATTCATGCAATGGCTCCGTGTGCTACAGTTGATGCACAAATGAATGCGCTTGCATAAGATTACACAGAGATTCACAACATGCTCGGAAACACGTTGCTCATTTAAAACACCTCTTTCACTGTAATAAATGAGATCAGGTTGTTGTTTTTTAGGTGAGTAGTGTTAGAATATCCTCTCTCTGTCCAGTGCCTCTAATGTGAACCACATTTGTTTGTCTGCGTTTCTCTTTGAGCGTGTTGCAGAGAAAAGCACAATTTGAATTTGAAAAGAAAGGTGTTCCTGTCTCATTACAGAGTTGTCTGTGATCTTTTTTTCCCTATCTACTTCCCCTTTCATTATTTCATCCTCGTCTACTGTGTGAATTAATTAGGACGGAAACATGGCAAGCGGTCATTAGTATGGTGTAATTTTTGACCACCTCTTTTTATTATTCCTCTATATCTCACATGTCACTTATCAGCTGAGGAGAATATGGAGCTGGATTCATCCGTGTGCTGCAGTCGCACGTACTAGTAATGAAACCGATCGGAATATAATGTCTATAGGGGTTTAGGGTTAGACAAAAAATGATCTCAGTATTTTTGGGGTGGGTTTTGATTGGGATAATTAAAACAATATTTTGCTGAGTGTGTTTTTGTGCTTGTACTTTAGCTGGTTTAGGCCTATGATGGATAAATATGACACTAAAACTGCCAGTAGGAGGCAGTAAGTCCCTCTGTTAATGAATGATTCACTGAATCATTCATTCAAACGATTCATTCAAAACGCCTGATTCATTTAGAAAGGAAGTCTTTATGAATGGATCATTGAATCACTGACTCAAATGATTCATTCAATCCAATGCATTTTATTTAACAACAGTGTCTTTCAGTAGTTCAGTTTGTTTTAGTTAACAGTAACCACACTGATGTGATTTGTCAAACACAGAATTATCTTGGATGTTAATATTGATTGACTTGATTTAGCCAATCATTATTGTCTTATCAAATCAGATGACATACTTTAGTCTTATTTTGGTAAACGGATGTCGTTCTGTCATCAGGTGCTTTGTCAGAGTCCGGAGCAGTGGTCCTCGCTGATGACATGAAGAGTCCTGCCATCGAGAAACTGGAGCTGATGAGGAAGTGGAGCATCAACACTTATAAAGTGAGGGATTGCTGTCGTAGTGGCTATGACATGTGTCAGAAAACTCTGTTTAGCGTTAACATGCATGAGTAATACTAGTTTAGTCTGGCTTGGGACATTTCTCAGACATGATCGCTTTCAATATTTCATGTCTTCTCTATAATATTGCTGTTACAAAAGATACAGAGTTCTATATATCCTCTATGCCCCTTAAAAAGAAATTCTTTCTTATTGCCAAATTTGCATTGTTAGGTGGCTTTTTTTTTTTGTGATTCATAAAATGTAAGATGGCAGCTGCATTTCTTTTAAGAATTAAAAAAAGCATATCAAGGAACATAAGACTAATAGCAGTGGCTCCTGATGGTATTTTGAGGTCTTATGAAGTGAAACGATCGGTCTGTGCAAGAAACTGAACATTTACAACATTATTACCTGTGATCCAGAGAAAATATGATTCTTTTTCACGCTATTTCGGCTCATTTTGAGTCGCAGTGACTGTCAGGCGTCAGAAAGGGAGTTTTGATTGAGCCGCAAACTGATTCAGACGATTCTTTCAGACTGGGTGAACTGATTCAACTAGTTCTCTAAAAAGAACCAGTTCAAAAGAATGATTCATTCACAAAGTGAACCGTTTGCCTGAAGCTCTGGATCACAGGTCATAATGTTGTAAATAATCTTCAGTCTCTTGCACAGACCGATCATTTCGCTTCATAAGACCTCAATATATCATCATGAGCCACGGCTATTAATTCTGCGTTTCTTGATAAGATTTTTTTTTTATCTCAAAAACGTGCAGCTGCTGTCTTACATTGTATGAATCGCAAATCTTTACTGTTCTACTGAAGAAAAAAAGCCCCCTACATCTTGATTGGGCTGAGGGCATATTTTATTTTTAACAGATTTTGTATCTTGTACTTGTCTTGCAGTGCACCAAGCAGATCCTGTCGGAGAAGTTAGGACGCGGCTCTCGTACGGTTGATCTGGAGCTGGAGGCTCAGATCGAGATTCTTCATGAAAACAAGCGAAAGTATGAGCATGTTATCAAGCTGGCGCAGACGCTGTGCATGCAGCTGGCACAGATGCTGCAGACGCAGAGACAGCTGGGCGATGCATTTGCTGACCTTAGTCTCAAAACACCCGAGCTACATGTAAGTATAAAAACTATTTAAAGAAGCTTTTCCCTGTAATGTTGCATCAGTCATAGCCTCTTGATCTTAAACAAAATGCCATCAGTTAAATTTTAAAAATGGATGGTAAGCATCTTATGTTTTTTGTTTTTTTTTCAGTGTAAATTTTAAATGTGGTTCTAAATGATGCATATACATTTTAACAGTGTTTTCAATCTTTCTTTTTCTTTCCAACGATCTCAGATCATCTCACAAAAATCCCTGCATAATTTTTTTTTTAGGTTTTAAATGGCAAAAAAAAAGTACACACTTTCTGGTTGTCAAACTTAGGTCTTCACTTTCACTTTTTTATCAGTTTAACACATCCTTGCTGAATAAGTGTTAATTTATAAAAAATAAAAAAATAAATGTATGACCCCAAACCTTTGAATGGACGTGTATATTGTTACAAAACATTTATATTTATTAATTATTTATTTAAATGCTGTTATTTAGTTATTCATCAAATAATACTGAAAAAAATTTTTTTTTTTATTATTATACCAAATATGAACAGTGTTTCCCACAGAATTATATTCTATTTGTGATGGTGCGGTGTTTGGGGACCCGGGGGGGTTAAGTTAAATATATATATCACATATATTTTTAGTGACAAGTACACATTTCCATTGACAAATGGAAAGTTCAAAATTCTGCTGAACACAAAGGAAGATATTTGAAAGAATGACAGAATCAAACAGATCTTGGTCCCCATTGACTTCCATAGTAGGAAAAATATATATGATGGTAGTCAATGGGGACCGAGATCTGTTCGGTTACAAACATTCTTCCAAATATCTTCCTTTGTGTTCAGCAGAACAAAGAAACTCATACAGGTTTGGAACTTGAGGGTGAGTAAACGATGATAGAATTTTCATTTGTGGGTGAACTATCCCTTTAAAGACATTGCTATTGCTATGCCATTGCTACACTTTCTATGCTATGACTGCTCCACAGACTTCTTGTTGCAAATTTTGCTCACACACAGACAGACAAACCAGGACCTGGAGATGGACACACACACAAAATAACACACACACACTCAAACTCACAAACTTACTGACACACTCAAACACAGGCTCACACACTCAAACATTCAAAAAGACTCACATACACACACTCACACACACACAGGCTCACACACCAAACTGGACCTTTTGATGTTTCCACCATGAATACTAAATACTTCATGACTGGACTCTATCCAGAAACTGCATTGGGGCTGGAAGAGTAACATTTCATTTCATTCATTTATTTGCAGACGTGGTGAAGTCTCATTGCAGTATCTGTTTCTGTGTCATTTTAGTAGCTGTAAATACAGATGCAATCTCTATTTATTAATGTGTTTCAGGAGGAATTCGGCTACAATGCTGAAACCCAAAAACTCCTGGCGAAAAATGGAGAAACTCTGTTAAGAGCTATCAACTTCTTCATCTCCAGCGTAAAAACTCTAGTGGATAAAACTATAGAGGACACCTTGGTCAACATCAAGCAATATGAAGCAGCGAGGTCTGAATAGATCTTCACAAGTCATGGTGTACTACTTTATATTCATTTATTGAGCAAAACAACCCTCATTCTCTAAATTGTGTGCTCTTTGGGTAGGATTGAGTATGATGCGTATCGCACCGATTTAGAAGAGCTCAATCTGGGTCCGCGGGATGCCAACACTCTTCCCAAAATCGAGCAGTCTCAGCAACGTTTCCAGATCCACCGCGAAAAATACGAAAAGATGCGCATCGACGTCTCAGTCAAACTCAAGTTTCTGGAGGAAAACAAGGTAGGTCGAATGTATCTTGTGACGTTCGCTACATTCAAATAATCCTATTTGTCTTTCATGCTTTGATCATTTACACTTACACAAGTTAATATGCTGGAAATCAAACGTCAGTGAATTTTTTTCATGGTTTCTGGACTATCGCTGTTGCTGGGAACAGGTTATGTGAGTTATTCTGTACATATAGGGTTAATGTTAGCAACGTTTGCGACCTAGACACTTAAAAAATAAAAATGACTCACTGACTGTATGTACGTTTAAATCTTGCACCTTGTGATGCTGATGTTCCTGTAATCTTTTTCATTTTTGTCTGATCTAACCAAACCCTCTTGTTTTTCTTGTTCAGTATCCCGGAAACAATGCATTGCATTACAGAAGTAAAATATGTTGCAAAAAGATGAACTTTAGCTGAGTTTAGGCTGATCTTTACTGTTCAGATGATGTATCATAAACATAAAAATAAAGTTGCACAGACTACTCTAAATGTAAACACATTTTAGGATATAATCAGCAATGCATTCATTGAAAATTATTTTATTTGAATGTTTTCTTATGCATTGTTTGTATTTACTGAAATAGTTCAATTAATAGTTGAGCTGTGTTTTCATACCTGCTTTGACATCAGAGATTTATTCTGATTCATATTTTTAGATGACAGTTTTGGCCATCATCAAGTTAGCAGTTTTATGTCTAGTAACATTAATAACATGAGTATCTATGTTACCCTGGTCATTTTTTTAGATGTTTTATTTCATCTTATGCCAACGGTGCTATAACTAAAGCTCAGTCAAGTTAGTAAATAAATATAAATGTTTTTTTATAATTATTAGTAACATGCACAATTACATGCCCAAACAAAAAGTCTCTTTCGTATTGATGTTAGTTGTTTTTTGTTTTCCCAGCACTGATGATTTCTGATTTCCTGCCTCGGGCTGTGAGTTACAGTTTTCATCCCCTTTTTCTTTAGGTGAAGGTTTTACACAACCAGCTGATTCTCTTCCACAACGCCATCGCTGCTTACTTCGCAGGCAACCAGCAGCAGCTGGAACAGACCCTGAAACAGTTCCACATCAAACTAAAGTTACCCGGAGGAGAAATCCCCTCTTGGCTGGAGAAGCACTGAAAAGAAAACCAAAACCATGAAGCAACCCTTATCACTCCTTTCCCTTTTGACTCCTTTCTGGACACTAAAACTCTCAATAAACCCATACAACAGGAACCCGTTTTGATAAGAGAAATATCAAGCTCCTCTCTTTGTCCGACTTCTGAAACCAATGCTTTTTCTTCAGTCGGAGAGTTTGAAACAATCGAGTTACCTGCACTTTAATGGTAGACGAAATACAGACAAATGAACAGGAAGAAATGAATGTTGTAGAGACGAAGATGATTTAAAATCCGTCTGAGACTGCTTGCTTTTTCGCTCTTTTTAGACCAAATTTTTCTTTATGTAAACACAATGTTATATTGGTTTCAAATACATTGGCATAAATGTCCACACTGGCATGTAGATCTGAAAAGTTGGCTTAATTTAGTACAAACTTGAAGTTTTGCTGCGCTGTCACAAGAAAGAGCAGGATAATCAGAGGCTGTGAATTCAATCGTTGGCTTCTTCTGTCGTGATCCTTTTGTAGATCGCAGTGAAAGGTGACAAAGCTTTGTTTCTGACCTGATGTGCCTTGCTCTTTGTCAGTCATCGTCAGTGTTGTCAGGAGGCTTGAAGAACAGACGCTCTACAGACCATAGAATTGACCAATAAACACAGCCACACATGCATACAGACCAGCAGCTTGAAATTACAATCCATGCTATCTGTTCTTGTCTCATTAGATTTTTTAAAGCATTGCATTTCTTCGATAACTAAGCCAGGAAACTATTTTGTATAAAATGTAAACCAATCTGATTTGATATTAGAGAGCATGCATCTGTGAGGACTGACTGACATGCATACACGCTTCTATATATTTGTAAAATCTTTGGGTATAAAATAATTTTGTTTTTGAGGATTTGTTGATTAATGATGGATTGGCTGAAACAGACAGTGCTGAATGTTGAATCATGGGAGACTATAAAAATAAAACGTTTTATTGTTAAGTCTTGTGTATAACTCTCTTTTAATTAAAAATGATTAAATCCTTCCAGTGGTTAGTATTCATGTCTTTTGTTGTTTCACGTTAGAGCTGACGTCACGGCGCAGACTGCCTTCAGAGGGCGCTGTTGTCTTTCTTCTTAACCCAGTGTTGTCACGGACTTTATCTAGTGTTACATAATCACTCAATTATTCTCGACGTTTTGGAATGCAAAGCCTCTTTTGTCCCAGACAATATTAAAAAGCCTTCATATCTGAGCTGATAAGTACTTACGGTGCTTCTGTAATACAAATAAACTCAAAAGATTATGTCAGTTTAATGTGCATCATAGTTTTATGTTAATATAAATACAATTAAATAATTCTAAAAGGGCTTCCCTTGAAGTTTGTCGAGGTCTCCTAGTGGCTCCTAGTTTTGTTATTATTATTATTATGCAAAACTATGATTGCATTGAGAATGTAGAGATGATTTTAATTCCGTTTTTACATTAACGGGCTTGAAGTATGCTCGACTCTAGTGCCTAAAAGCAGCTTCATTTCGTTTCCCTAAAAAGCAAAATGTATGCAAATCACTATGCGCTGCCTCTGGGTTTGGAAAAAATGGTAATGGGATTCGAGCTCATACAGTTTTTGAAGATACTGAATACATTTCAGTAAGCAGTTCTTAAATTATCCTCGAATTGCTATTTGTTTCTGGACAATGCTCCATCATCTCCATGGTTGCCAAATAGACCTGCTTATGTTTAAGAAACAGCCAGCCACACGTCAATATTAATATCCCACAGCTTACGTCACACTCTTTCACCTGAGCCGGTCCCTGCGCGTGCGCGTCAGCTAAGCTCGCTCCTCGCACGCGCACGCGCACGCAGTGTGTCCGCTGGCTGTAACGCTCTGCATCTTCGAGCGTCGCTGCACTGTGACACACACCTGCTCTCGAGACATGCACCTGCCGCATCACGGGGGAACACATTCATACATCTGTTCCTCAGACTGTAAACACGGTGAGTTCTTCAACCCAGTTTGAACGGCTTGTTTAGTTCTGTAAATTTAATTGTGGATTTTACAGGAAATTCAGCTTCTGAATGATTTTGATGTCCTGTTCTAGACCTTATGCGTCCCTCACATCCTCCCTTGGGCATATATGCATGTGTGTGTGTACCTTGTATTCCAAGCGAGGATTGTAATAGCAGTACATTTTGACCTTGTAAGGACTTTTTTTTCTGATTATGCTTATAAATCATACAGAGTGAAGTTTTTTGATAATGTAAGATGCCTGTAGTTATGTGTGAGGTGTAGGATTAATGTAAGGTGATAGAAGAACCCTTATGCCTTTGGAATGAACCCATCAAGCATGGAAACACATGATCTGTTTCTGACTACAGTGCAGATTGACAGGTGTATTGATTCCACCGTTTCAGCCATCATTCTCTCTGGTCTCTCCTCATTAACACTCATCTTTAGTTCTGTAGCCTTTAGTGTGATCTCGTCCCTGAAGGGTTTTACTGGAGGATCCTCATGAGTCAGCTGCTCTGTGAAAGCTATAACACGCTTCCTGCTCAAAAGCCTTCAGTGCCTCCTTTATTTACCTTTATTGTGTCTGACCATGGTCTGCAAACATTACATCATCTGAATTCTGTAATAAGTCGCCGCGCTTTCATAAAAGGTGAATCAACATGACGAGTGTAAAAATAGACTTTTGAAGGTTTGTGCTGCTGGCTATCTCTGTTTAACGCCCAGAGGAGACCACTAGAGCTGCTTTTATTGTAATTCTCTGAAGCCAGCTTCTTTAGGAGACCGTCTCATTTCTCATGGTGAGATGAATCGGGAGACAATCCATTCAGGAGTTCTGGAACAACGCTTCGGGAACAGTTTTCCCTCGGGGTGGGGGGTGTCTGTTGTCATGTTGCCATGGTAACACACCCTAAAGTGCCCTTAAAGTAGCTACTGACTTGATAGATTAGCATGGATACACTATCTTAGCATGACTGTGAATCTGTGAGCTGTTTTGGGTTCTGCCAGTGAAGCTTTTTCTCGTTCTTTGGTGAATAGTTTAGTTAGTTAGTAATGCCTTGGTTATTGCTAACTGTACAGGAAATATCACAGTGTGGATTTGTTATCAATTAACACAGACATATTAAAGCTCAAATCTCTATTCACAGACAGACAGAACAGTTAAAAACAGAAATACAGCATCTGAACAGAATTATTTATATGGTCTACTAAAATAGAATATTTAATTTTTTTTTGACTAATCTTGTGTTTTCTTTATGTTTTAGTTTTTTTTATTTAAGATTTGGTTTGTTTTTTAAAGGTACATTTTTGAAGCTTAAACTTATTTTAGTATTAGATATTTCAGTTTCAACTTATTTTATTTCAGTTCTGCCAATGCGACATTTCTAAAGTTTTTTTTAGCTTTTACCCTTGTAGGCTTATATATAAAAATATAAAATCAAATAAACAGATATTAAAAATCAAATTTCTATTCACAGAAATAATTAATAACAGGAATACAGCATCTGAACAGAAAACACTCTTATTTTTATGTTTTCAGTTTTCATCTCATTTTGTTAAAATACATTTGTTTAGCTTTTATTTGAATTCTACGTTTATTTTTATTAAATGTTTTAAATTTCAGTTAGTTGCCAATGCCGCATTTCTAATTTCCCAAGCTTTTTAAGCTCTCATTTTAATCAATATAAATGATGTTTCTATGTTGATATTGCGCAGCCGCTCTATATTAAATGTGAATGTCATTTTGCTAGACATCAAGATGCATTAGGATTGTTTTAATATTCCGGGAGTTTGGATTACACCAGTGTGCTTTTATTCCAATATTATATTTTATTGCGGTCATTTCACTGTCTACTATTACTAGCTGTTCCTGTTGGGACTTCGACTGCGAGAGACAGAAAATCTTATCTGTTTGTGGTCAAGAACACGTGTATGTTAGTGTTGAGTGACCGTGATATTAGCATGTGTGTGTGTGTGTTCGTGTGTTTAAACTAAACACTCATTCAGTTCAGAAGATTTAGTATTAATGCCCAGTACGCAGAATTGCAGTTTCCCAGTCAGTGCACTTTTCAAGCTTTCCCAAGTGGACAGGATGATCTTCATGGCTCAAATGTCCCTCATGGGTTTCCCAGAAACTGAAAGGCCACATTAAAAATTCTTTCTCATATCAGATTTGTTCTGATTGATGCTTTAGTGTGTGTTGCACAGAAATGGTTGTAGTTTGTGAATTAGATCATTCTGGAGCTTTGCTCCTTTGAGCTTCAGCGTTAGTTTGTCTTCTAGGAATTCTTGGAAGATTTCCCTGATCTGATTCCCTCTCAGACCACTTTTCTTTCTGTCTCTTCATTATAATATCATCCTCTCAATCTGTATTTAGGTCAAGTCTCATCCGGCCTCTCACCTGTGGTTAAATTTAATAAGGAGAAGATTCATCAAAGAGAAATCACGACACTATCACACTAAGAAAAATCATTTAATTTGTTGAATTAAAAATAAATAAATCACCTATCAGACAAAGAGAGCTTTATAATTAAAGATATGCTGAACCTTTTGTGCATAATATGCGTATTTGTAATACAAAATTGTTTGAATGCAAATCTAAAATATAAATATTTTTCATTTAAAGTTAACGGAATAGTTCATCCAAAAAAAAGAAAGAAAGAAAATTTGCTGGCCATCCAAGATTATGATGAGTTTGTTTCTTCATCAGGTTTGTAGAAATGTAGCACTGCATCAGTGTCTCATCAATGGATGCTCTGCAGTGAATGGGTGCCGTCAGAATGAGAGTCTGATAAAAACATCACAATAATCCACAGCACTCCAGTCCATCAGTAATATAACAATAACTGTGTCAAGAGAGCTTGAAGCTGAGAATATTTCCCTTTTGCAAGGTCTAAAATGTAACAGCTGGTAAAAGATAAAAGTAGGCCACACATTCACCGTAATATCTGCTACACAAAATTACGGTGGTCAGCGTTCCTGAATGTTTTCCTTGCTGCATGTATTTGACATATACTGAGATCCACGAATCATCAGCATCGCACTTGGTATTGCATGAATGTTTGCCTCATGATTTGCATAGCAGATGACATCAGCATGTGTGGGTCTCAAACAAACCTGTGGCTTCTATCAGTGTTCTTTGTGAAAGCAGCGTAATCTTCTCAAGACCCTGTGGGGGTTTGGACTTTGATAAATGGCTGGCATGCAGAGATACACTTGCACCAAATGCTGAATCCAAAGCACAAGCACAATTAAGACATTAAGACTTGAATCTGCTCAAGTATTTATTAATCTCTCAAAGGTTCTTTGTTTGGGTTCTGTTCATTGCTCCCAGATATTCCTCTGAAGGTACTGTATTAGATATCCGGTGTGCTTCTGATTAAACGGACCCAAAGGCAAACACTTCTACTGTTATGTTAGATGAAAATGAATCCAGTGCTGCCTCTGGGTCTTCTGAAGAATCTTACTTAATCTGAATTAATAAATTAGGTCAAAAATATTATTTAACGTCTGAATCAACCTATACACATGAACTAAATGTTAGAGGTAGATCAAGTAGAAATAGCTTCCTTAGTGTTGAACAGAGGCTTTGAAATAGAACAGAATTAAGACTATAATTCTGCGTTTAACCTGCATACCATCTACTTTATTAGATGATCCTGTCCTGACATCCTTTCTAAACAAAAGGATTAATCGCTAACAAACAAAGAGTGAGAAATATTAGGAGATTTTCTCATAAGGAGGATTAATTTGGAACAGCCAAGCATGTGAACAGAAGTGTAATGGTCTGGGTACAGTGTGTGTGTGTGTGTGTGTGTGTGTGTGTGTGTGTGTGTGTGTGTGTGTGTGTGTGTGTGTGTGTGTGTGTGTGTGTGTGTGTGTGTGTGTGTGTGTGTGTGTGTGTGTGTGTGTGTGTGTGTGTGTGTGTGTGTGTGTGTGTGCGTGCGTGCGTGCGTGCGTGCGTGCGTGCGTGCGTGCGTGCGTGCGTGCGTGTGTGTGTTTATTAACACACTGTTCCATTCTTTCAAAATGTGCTCATAAATCCATCAAGTATACTTAAAAATGTCTGTAACACTCAGATTTGTGACGAGGTCGATTTCAAATCATAGTCCAGAGACTCTTTTTATCAGTAAACTGAAGTATTCTATCATGTAATGCATCACAGCGCTATTCATATATTTAAAAATAATTCAACACACTGTAGAAACAAGGACATGCTTTATTGTTTCAACAGTTTTAAAATCAACTGTGTTTGTGACAGCACCTTTGGAAAATCAATGCTACTCCAAAATGAGGTAAAAATCACCATGCAGCATCTCAGCTACTCTTCTGAAGAAGAAGACTTTAAAAGGAAAAATACACCTACTTTTACATATGAATGAATTATACATAGTAGCTTGTGCCAAACTCAGCTGAACCAGCGTGGAAACCGAGTCTTCCTGTGACGTCTGCTGTCTTTTAATAATTAAAAACCTAGAGGATCGAATGAGAGCCTGTAGCTGTATGATGAGCTCCGGTTTTCAGCACTTGGTGTCTTGTGTTATCTGTTTCTAGAACATCCTTTAACCTTCTGCATTGATCAATCCCAGCATTGACAAGTAGCAATGTTACAGTGTTACCACTACAATGTTTTTGCTTTTTCCCTGAAATCTGTGAATTACAGGTTACATAACACAATGCTGTACATCACTCCTGACAGAAGTGCGTAAGATGAAACTCGGTGCAGACTTTGCTCTCTGTGCAGACCAATAGAAATAGAGTTAGGTAATAGAAAATAAGCAATTTATTTTTTTGAGAACTGGTTGTTGGCTGGTCTCCTTGACAACCTCACTTTACTTTGATGTCAGCTGCTTTGCATATTCAAATAACAGAAGTGGCACGAGTGAATCACCACCAGTAAAACTACTCTAATTATGTAATTCTGCTTTGAATGGCCAATACGTTGACCAATATTAATTTATAACGGCATAAAATGAGTTACTAGCAAATAAACAAGAACAGTGTTTAGATCATTTAGCCCATGAGCAGCATTGTTGATTAACCTACAGCCGTTTTACCTACATTGTAAAGATGCATTCAGTAGTATTTTAACTGGTGTTAGTATTGCTGTTCCTCACGTATTTTAAGTAAGTGTTAGCAGCACAGATCAACCATCATATCCCAGGTGTTTGTTTTTTGTAAATTACACTGATACTAAGTGTGTACACAGAAAACTTTTTATAGTAAACTAGTATTATTACATTTGAGTGTACACCATTCAGATGACTTTTCACAAACAACACAAAACAATGTATTTCTTAATAATAAAACAGCATTTTTACATGTGCACCAAACTGAATGCACCCTTAAAGCATTAGTTCCAGAATAAAATGTCCATTTACTCCCCCCGTGTCATCCAAGATGTCCATGTCTTCAGTCGCAGAGAAATTACGATTTTTGTGGATTTTTCTCCATATAGTGGACTTCAATGGGGAGGTAAAGAATTGCATTTTCAGTGCAGCTTCAAAGACCTCTACATGATCCCAGCCGAGGAATAAGGCTCTTATCTAGAGAAACCATCAGTCATCTTCATGAAAATAATTTATATACTTTTGAACCACAAATGCACATCGTGCACTAGCTGGACGTCACGCTGGAACTATACGGAGAAAAATCCTGAAATGTTTTCTACAAAAACCTAAATTTCTTTGCGACTGAAAAAATAAAGACTTGAACAGTTCGAAAGACCTGGGTATTCTGGAAGTGGACTACTCCTTTAATGTAGCCAGATTTGTCATGTAAAGGTATTTAATGATGAGTGCTGCCATAAGAAGTACAAATCCCTTGAAAGTTCCCTGTGTGAGTTTTCATTAGTGAAGATTTGGTTCGTCCGTCAAGATCGTTTTACACAAAGCAGGCTGTCCCCAGTGAACAATAGCGTTTCCTCTGTTTTTAGGTTCCAAGTTCCTTCGCCTGACTGCACCTCAGTAATTTTAATTCTGTATATGTGTGTGTTTTGTCTGTCCCTCTTGCAGTTCCAAGGGTTGACCTCTGACCACACCTCAGTGGGCAAAAGCTTGGAAGGAACAGCACAGCATTATGGGACTAGGAAGTGAAGATAAAATAAGTGAGAATGTCAAAACATTGGCTTAAGGGGGCTGTGAAACACCCGTGTCCATCGTTCCTCATTACTGTCACAACCATGAATCAGTTTTGTGACAACGTTCAGTTCTGAATCCTTTGCACTAAATTCTTAATTAAGAGTGAACTCTGGACATATTCGGATAGAGGAAAGATTCATTATTTACCTGGCTGTTAGTTGTGTTAGCGACTATGAGTGAGAGATACCTTGGGACTCCAACAGTCACCACCTAGAAGCTGTCCCGAATTGTTAGGAGTTGTATAAATTTCCCTTCACATCCTGGTCCTCCAGGACTGGTGTCGTTGCTAATGTAATGCTTGTCATGGCAAGCGTGACTGATGCGGAGGAGTCTGCAAGCGACTGTACCACGCCAATAGTGAAACCGCTTCCATTTCAGCCCTCTACAACCTCAACGAATTCTCCTAGTCATGGACATGACAGCACTTCTTGTCCTCCACCACCGCCTCCGCCTCTTCCTCCTCCACCCCAGGTTCAACCGCATGCTTCACGCAAGAAACGACGGGTGCGGAGCTTCTTCTGGAAAACCATTCCAGAGGAGAAAGTTCGGGGGAAACCCAACATTTGGACTCTAGCAGTGAGACAGCAGCAGTATCAGATTGACGTGAGGACAGTGGAGGAGCTCTTTGGCCAGCAAGAGGAGGTTCGAACCCAAACAAGCAGTGGACATCCTCGTCCCGGGAGATCCAGAGGTTCATTTAAGGAGAGCAAGGATCAGGTAAGGATCCATCCATCATTTGGAATAGCTTCAGCTTGTTAGACAGTGCATTTATTTTGTCTCTGCCCGGTAAACGTGTGTTTTGCACACCCAGCAGTCTTGAAACATCCTATTTAAGTTGAATTGATTTCTCTAATTGACTGAATAGAAATCCTGTGTTGAGATCTTCCCCAGGCTCTACCTACTGTACGTTTCTGCGAAACTCAAAAACATGCAAATAAGTAAAAATTACTGCATTTACCAGTTGAAATGAGCACTGACAGCTTTCATCCTTTTTAGTTTGTTTTATTTGACTAAATTTAAGATAGAATACAAAAAAAGCCCATAAAGACTTATTCATACAATTTCAAAACGGTCCCTAGGCTTATTTCCATTGTGGTCCTCGGTATTTCAACAATGGAAGAAGAAATCATAAATGAAATCATAAATAAACAAAATTCTATAAATCAATCATAAAAAAAGCCATTTTGTAACTTGTATCTGTTTAATACATACAGGTAAATTATTCCAAGCAAAAATAATTCCAATCAAGAAAACCAAATTCCTTGCACTTTATGACTTAAGCACAATTGTAACATTCGGTGAGATTTGAAAACTGATACTTTTGAATGTTGGCGTCACTGTAGGTTTGCTTTGTAGATCACGTGACGTGATACTATGTTTCACACTGTTAAAAATCCTGTGAGAACAGCTCAAGTCTGTGTTAAAGTAAGGTAAAATAGCACGGTTGCGTCAGTGGATGCATTTTTCCAGTTTAGGGTTGGGTTCGGAGAAGGGGGAATGTTAGGATAGAGCATTAACCTTTAAGTGACAGTCACCGAACATTTGATTACTGAACTGCCACAATACTTGAACCAACCTAATAAAATTACAACTGCAATTCAAGCCTGTAACGTGCATTTTAGTGCCACATTTCACTTTGAAACTGACACGAAACGCAATAAAAGGTACTTATTATCAGTGTTGCAGAAACCCAATATCACCAGATATTAGGGATGCACCAATGTGGAAAAGATAAATCAGTATTGATAACCAATATTGCTTATATATCAATATTGGCCAATATTAGATATAAATTTTGTAAATTTGAATCTTAAAAGTTTAGATCTCTATGTGCTTGAAATGGCAACCATTGGACTACAATGAACCACTGGTGTAAACAATGATACATGCCTGGGGACAAATGTATTATATAAAAGCACAATGATAAGTTCAAGCTTTCTCAGACATTGCAAAAATAAAAAAGCATGACATTGATTTAAAAAAACACAAAAAACTATGATCCGATATGGATTTGACCATCGGTGAATCATGCATCTCTACCAGATACCCAGGTTTTCCGTTTCTTTTTGTGTCTTCTCTGCCTTCTGAAGAGCTTCAGCTCTTTGGTCTTTGGAAGTCAGTGTAATTTGATCTTGTTAATCTGTTAAAAGCATATTTAGGAAAATGACGTGTTGAACAGTGTGTGCTGTATAATCACATGTCGACTTGGGTCACTGATAATTTAAGATCTGAGAAACAAATCCCTTAATCAACACTTACAGCACATCAATACTGATATACATCTTCTCAACTGAGTTATACTGCACCTCTCCCAAAAACGATCCATACGCATTGTGCTTAATTCAGCAAAGATTTCTTTCCATTCTGAAATCAGTCTATTATACATCTACTATATCAGGTTACAGTAGAACATCTTTATATTTAACACGTTTTTATTAGTAATTGTTGGTATGCGTACATGCATGCCTTTTCGTAAGTTTGCACAGACACTGAAACTTTTATTTTTAATGTGTTTAGATCATACTTAATTATGTAAAAAAATAAGCTATTTATAAACAGCATGAGCAACTTCAGAGATCAATTCAAATCACTATATATGAATCTTTTTAGGTTCATAGAATGAATATTGTAGTCAATCTATAAGATTAAAATAATTGCATCATATTTTTAAGGGGTTTACTTGATTTGGGATTATAACAGTATATAAGCATTATGCACAAATCCTTACAAAACGTTACTAAATCAAATTATGTTCCATACAAATTGCACTCATTTTGTATGATATGATGTATTTTTGTATGCTAACAGTTGCCTATACTGTATGCATTTCCTTTCATGTATGAACATCTTTTATACTAGCTTATAAGAAAGATTATTAAGTGTGCAACCATGTCAAACTAACATGTCCCTGTTACCCAAAACACATGCTCCCGTGAGCTTGCTGATTTGTGTCTAAGCGACCAGCTGTGTTTAGTGTTGTTTTGTGTGGTTGTCGCTGGTCTGAGTAGCTTTGTAATTATCCACGAAGGCATGGAGTGTACCTGTGTAGATCTAATGACGCTTCTGTGGCGTGGAGCACGTGTGTGTGTCTTGTTTGTAATTTCAGATGCCACCCAGCTACTCCTTTGAGTTTGTGATGTGTCACATATTACACGTATCACACACAGGTCATGTAAATGTGTGTCAGAGAGAGAGTGACAGATTGTGGGTCTGTTTAGTTGCCTCTAAAATGACTCAGAATGAGTCAATACTGAGGTTTTCATAGTGCTGATATTATGTTAATGAGAAAAAAACAAGGACGGCATTGTGGCCTTTAAAGGGCTAGTTCACACAAAAATGAAAATGATGTCATCAGTCACTCACCTTCATGTTGTTTCAAACCCAAACCAAATTGTTTTGTATGAAGAACCGGTTTAATTTAGGCTTTTATCCATGAATAAACATTGCTCAAACATGCTTGTTTGATGCATGAGAATCTAGTATTTAAAGTGTGAAAATTTTGGCTTTCAGTGGACGGACAGAAATTTCTCAGGGTTTATTACAAAAATCTTCATTGCATTTTGAAAATGGACGAAAGCTTTATGGATATTAATGAATTTTCATTTTTTGTTGAACTAGCCCTTTAAGATTCATTTCAAATAAAAATTCATATCATTTCCAGAAACTAGAAAGATATTAATTCCTGTTGCATAATAATAATAACAACAATAAAAGAGTTCACTTTCATGTTGCATGGTCCAGTAACTCTCAAGGCGTTTATTTTTGCAATAATTGTTAACATTTACATAACAGTGTCCCTGTTACTACTATTAATTAACTTACTATAGAACAATGTACTTACTATAGATTTAGGGTTAGGGTTACATGCATAATTAACTGTTGTTATTATTATGTTAAGTATATGTAACATGTAACAAGGACACTGTAAAATAAGTAAAAAGTGTTACTTCACTTGTCTTTTACAGCAGTTTTCTTTATGTGGAAGTTGCATTCAAATCAGCATGCCACAAAACCCTGAAGGCCAAACATTTGAATTGGAATTAATCACAGAACACACACATTGTCTGTGCTTTGTGTATCTTTCCATCCGTTTTAATCACCATCTCTATTCCTCTGCTCTCGCAGATCAGCATCTTGGACTCCAAGAGAGGAATGAACATTGGGATTTTCCTCAAACAGTTCAAGAAGTAAGTTTCTCAGCGTTGTCATGTGTAAAAGCCTGCGTGTAAATGAGCTCCAGCACAGAAATAGGATCTGGCGGTCAAGAGAAACCCAATGCTCTTGTGGAAAGATCAATAGCTTTCAGGTTCTGATTGATGCTTGGACGTTCACATGAGGATGCTGTCTGCATTCACTGTTACGAATACTACTTACAGATATATATGTTATATATGATAAGATATGTTTTAATGAAAAAAGGATAAAACCAGTTTCCATCAGATTTATCGCAGGGTGAAAAGGGCAGGTGAAAGTGGATGTGTCCTGTGTAAACAAGGACTCTGTTTATTTATGAACAGGTATTTCCACATCCTCAAAGGCAGCAGGACTATCAATTATTATGCAAAAAGTCAATGCTTTCTTCTGTGATTAAGTAGTAAAATCATATTTGTGTCACTCATACAGGAGACAATGTTACAATTAGTCCCAGGGGAAAAAGCAATGCACTTACACTATCATGTTGTTCTTTTTTTTATGCAATGTTTTCACACCTTTTTGACTTATTATTCATATTTGAAAAGTAATTTTGTGTTTTATTAAGAGAAGTAATCACCAAAACCTGTTAAAAAAGAAGCTCGGATGTACTCCATGCAGATTTCCAGGGGGACGGTGTACAGTATGAGCTTACTTTTGACAATCAGCCAGTAGTAAAAAACAGTAATATTGTGAAATATTATTACAATTTAAAATAATCGTTTTTAAATTTATTATACTTTAAATTATCATTTATTTCTGTGATGCAAAGCTGAATTTTTAGGATCATTATCACATGATCCTTCAGAAATCATTCTAATATGATGATTCATTATCAAAGTTGGAAACAGTTCTGCTGCTTTATATTTTTTCAGAACATGTGATACTTTTTTAGGATACTTTTGAATTAAAAAAAAGAAGCTATGTTTTTAAAATATAAATATTTTGTAATAACAATATACACTACTGCTCAGTAATTTGGGGTCAGTAATTGTTTTTTCTTTCTTCTTTTTAAATAAAATCAATACTTTTATTCAGCAAGGATGTGTTAAATTGATAAAAAGTGATAGTAAAGAAAATATATTATTAGAATTTTTATTTTTTATTTTGAATAAATGCAGTTGTTTTGAACCTTTTATTGATCAAATATATGAGACAGCAGAATTGTTTCCAACACTCATAATAAATCAGAATATTAGAATGATTTCTAAATGATCATGTGATCGACTGATGTTACATGTGACACTGAAGGCTGGAGGAATGATGCTGAAAATTCAGCTTTGCATCACAGGAATAAATTATTTTTTTAAGTATATTCAAATAGAAAACTATTATTTTAAGTTGTAATAATATTTCACAATATTACAATTTTTTCTGTATTTTTGATCAAATAAATGCAGGCCTGATGAGCAGAAGAAACTTCTTTCAAAAACATTAAAAATAGTAATGTTTCCAAACTTTTGGTCTGTACTGTATGTATACATGTTATGTATACATGTTTTAGTTTAGTTCTTTAAATTATTTTACATTTTCTTTTTACTCATTTTGTGAACTATTTCATTTATATTTTGTTTTAGATTTAAATTTCGTACGTAATTTAACGTTTTTAATGAGTAATGAGTCATGAGACGAACATTGTGCATTGAAGGTAAGAACTTACTAAGTTCTGATGTTTACATCATATTTTTGAGGATTTTTAAAATTTTTATCAGGAATAATAATTGTCTTTTTTTCAGCTATGCAGGCAAAATTGTTGACCAATAAACAGTAGAGTGAACTTTTAGCAGGATTCGATTCATAAAAGTGATCTTTGAATTTATTTTATGTTGGATATCAAAGGTTTTGATGTCTGTTTGGTAATGGGGATTTGTGGACACCAATATGCATTTACATTTTTACAGTGACAATTAATGAACTACTAAGTAGTTTGATTTTTCTTCATAATCTTTAGGGCAATTAATCAGAATCATTCAAATCAAAATTCCAAGTTTATTGCTATTATGACATACCGTCATTAAAAATACAGACTTGTAAATCGTTTTTAGAGACAGTATTGAGGGTATGCAGTGTAACATACCCCTAACCTTACAGTATGCTTAATTTAATGTACTGTAAGTACAAAGTAATTTGTCCTTGTGAAGGTACCGCTTTGTTTGGATCATACACTGAAGTGAAGGGTTAATCTCATGTTCTGGCCAGTTGCATGGCTGAAGCAGAGCCTAAAACGAATCGTCTGTTTTGTACTTGTGTTTTTCTACCTCAGGTCCAATCATGCAATAGTAGAAGACATTCGTCTGGGCAACAGTAAGCAATATGGAGCAGAACCGCTGAAAGAACTGCTCAAACTTCTACCAGAAGCACCCGAGGTGAGAAATACCTTACATGTGCACTGTATTATGTTATTAGGAGTTAAAGAGATACAAAGTGTATTATAAAAAAAATATTTAAACCCCTCAAATCACATGTGCTGATTGTCAGCGATACATGTAGCCAATTTTCTTTTGTTTTATTAACCTTTTTATAAACAGTTCAATATACAAATAACATTTACTTAAAATATTAATATTTAAAAAATACAAATAATAAAGGGTAAATAACTTAAACAATATAAAAAAATCATTTTAAATGTATTTTAATCTTAAATAATATATTTTTATTATTATTATTCCTATTAAGCTTTAATTACTTTTTGTTAATCTCTTTATATTTCAGTAATTTTGCTAATTTATTTTATTAGTAACATTTCAAATTTTTGCTTTTTTATCTAATATTAATCATTTATTGTATTTCATCTTTACTTCAATTAACAAAAATGATTTTTTGAGAGTTTAAGGTTTAGTTAACATTAACAACAATGTTAGTGCCAATAGATAATTAAAAGGAATGTATACTAGACTATTGATTAGTTAATTAAATGTAGTTTGTTAAATTATTTTTATTTTTTATTTTTTTTAACTGGAGCCTGTACTTGGCACTGTCTGTAATCTTTAATCAGATGAATGCTTATAAATACTGTTGCTAATAATTATGTGTTATATACAGGAATTGATAAATGGCAGAAATTTGCATTTATACTATGTATTCTATTTTCATCACAACATAATGAAAGATGTGCATTAAGATTAATGTTTGCTAAGGATTGTTATTAATTAATATAAAATTATTAGTGCTTTAAAGATTAATACTGTGTTAGATGACAGCAAAGGTAATCTCTATTATAAAAAAGAATCTACAATAAATCTACCGCTAAATTAAAAATGGTATGAATACATTGGGAGTCCCTAGTACCGGTGCGTATGGATTTAAATAGCATGTAATCACTAGGTGAAAAGATTGCTGGAATTCAAAGGAGACCCAAATAAGCTGACACTGGCTGATTCCTTCATGTTCCTGCTGATTCAACTGCCTTGGTGAGATCTCTCTTCTGAATGAAGTACAAAACACCTAACATGCACAAAAGTCAAGTCACTTATGATTGTTCACTTTTAAAGCTATGAAGTGCGTATTGAGGCTATGGTACTTCAGGAAGAGTTCCTTCCGTCCTGTGCTGTCATGAGTCATGAGATTAACATTGTGCGTCAGGCTACTGAAGGTAAGATCTTTATGTCATATTTTGGAGGAATTTTTAAATACTTTTTTAAGTAATAATTGTCATTTTTTTCAGCTAAGCAGGCAAAACACTTTGAGGGGTCATGCATGCCTTTTATTTTGACCTCTGTGGAAAATTGCTCATTCTCTCTTACACAAACTCATCCTTGTAATTCAATGCACAAATCACAAAATGGACTGATGAATAGTAAAGTGAACTTTTTAGCAGGATTCGATTCGTGCATTTTGCAGAGTCATTTTTTTGTCATTCAGCTGTGCCTGTAGCAGAAACCAAAGGCTCATGACCTATCTAGTCAGCAGCATTGAAATGTAAAGATATATGGCACTCCATTGATGCTGGGAGCCTTTAGAAAACTCAAATTGAGTTTTATTAATCCTGCATTAAAGGATTAGTTCACCCAAAAAGAAAAAGGCTGCGTTTTAATAACTTATGTCTCTCTCTCTGTTAATCTTGTGTAAAAACACACAAAATAACACTCAATTTCTACATTTATTTTCCTTGTTGGCTGATGCCAAGTATGCTGGGAACTAGAAAATGCAATCATTTTAAGTTCATCTTACTACAACAGCATTTTGAGTTTACAGAACGTATTTCAATTACGTCCAGTGAACTTCATTATTATTTGAGTGAAATTAACTTAAAGTTGGTTTTACAGTGAGTGTATATGTCTTTCTTCTTTCAGTCGAATCCAGTCAGAGTTAAAAATTATTTATGATTCGGTCCAAAAGAAGTGAAATAAACAGCATGCGGAAGCGCAGCGGAGAGGTCAAAACAAAACAACGGTCACTAATTAAAAAGTACAAAATGAGGGTCTGTAAAGAAGAATGTCGGGGGATTTTGATATATAAGCAAAGAGGAGAGGTTTTCCTTTGCTAAAGTAAGGAAACTTTACTTATTTTGATCCTGTAAACAAACATTGGTTTTTAAGAGACTCACTGGCGCATTCGCAGCGCTGATCTCCATACATCATGCCTTTGGAGCTGCTTCTGTGTTCAACTGTTGGCGCAAGCTACATTAAAGTGATTAGTAGGTTTTGAATTTGGATATTTTTCTTACAAAAACACATTGAGTAGCTACAGGAGGCCTGCTTTTTATTTCACTTCTTTTGGACAGATGCAATGCAACACCCGCTAACTGCAATGATAGAGTTTGAAAGATCAAAGAAAAAATTTAATATGACTCCGACTGGATTCGTCTGAAAGAAGAAAGTCATATACATCTAGGATGCCTCGGGGTTAACTAAAACGCAGCCTAATTTTAATTTTGGGGTGAACTAACCCTTTAACTAATTCTAGCAGTCGTTAACTTAAATGTGGATTTGATTTCTTTAAATGTCGTAGTCTGTAGACAGTAGGACAGTAATAACATTTAGAGTGTTGATGTTGTGTAATTATAATTTAATTCAGTTTACACTGATTATCCCACAGAACTAATGACTTGTGAAGAGCTCCATGCCATTTTACACTTGGTTCTCCAAGCAGGAAATATCATGAATGCAGTAAGTCTCTTTCTGTCTCTGTTTATTGTCTTTCCAGTGTTCCTTTACCCCTCTTTTTTGTGTACATTTCCCCAATAGTTTTTTCACCTTTGCTATTTCTTTTCAACTACTCCTCCAATACATTCCCTGACATTTTTAAATTATGAAGGGTTGATGGCTTTTACAGCACAGCAGACACTGACTGATGTTCTCTGTGTGTTCGTAGGGTGGCTACGCAGGCAATGCTGTGGGCTTCAATCTGTCCTCGCTTCTCTCTCTGGCTGACACGAAGGCCAACAAGCCTGGCATGAACCTGCTTCATTTTGTGGCACTAGTAAGTAGGACAAAACCAGATGCACTGTAATTTTCTCCAGATTTACTAATCAGATTTTGTAAATGTTTCAGGAAACGTTTTGTTTTAACTGCTTTGACTAATTTTTCTTTAACTTTTCTCACAAAGGAAGCTCAGAAGAAGGATGAGGCCCTTTTGAAGTTCTCAGAGAAGCTAACACATGTTCAGAGTGCAGTCAGGTTCAGAGTGAAACGTTTCAACATCTTAAATTGAGTTGTTTTAATACTGTAAAGATCTGGCCATGCAAGACTACAACAGTATCAAACCAAACTACCAAGCATCTGTTTTGATTTAACTACTAGTGCTAATACTTAATTAGTGTTTGGCTTTTTCTTGTAGTCATTATGTACCTAAAGCTTACTTACATTTTTATTGTTTTAGAATTTCAGTTGAAAATATAGAAGCAGAGTTTTCCTCTCTCTATGTAAAAACACGTTCCTTGGAGCAGAAGATTCGGGATGATGATGAGCTGCGACAGCAGCTAGATCCATTTTTGCAGGTAAATTAATCATTCACTCAATTTAGATTTATATTTGTATTTAGATTTTCATTAACTATATGTATTAATGTTTTTATGTCAATAAGAATGGCTCACTTGCTTTCTTGTTTGCTAGAGCTCTACACAGGCCCTGCAGGACCTTAAACATCGCAGGCTGGACTTGCGCAAAGAGGGTAACGCCCTCATTGACTTCTTCTGTGAAGACAAAGACACCTTCAAACTGGATGAGTGCTTTAGAATTTTCCAAGATTTCTGTCTAAAGTTCAAAAAAGCTGTAAAGGTACATATCACATTGACTAACATTGAAAAGACTTTAATAGCTGGGACACACCAAGCTGATCATCAGCCATCCACAAGCATCTCTCAGGCTAGTTTTTGTGAGTTTGGTGATTTCAGATGGCACACAAGAGCTCAAAGAACCCCCTTCTTGTTTTAAATCAGAAGTGTGAGAATGTTTGAGGTTCTTGACATGCACCGCTCGACCGGCTATAAATCTAAACTGGTTTTTAGCTTTACTTTTGGCCGATCTCTATTATTGAATTGCACACAAACTGCATTGCAGTCATTTCCAAAAATGTAATTTGTGTGGATTTTTTAAGAAGTCTGTGAAGAGGAGAAAATACTGCTCCAGGCAGATCAGGCACGCTGGTTGCTATGCTCGAAATATGGGAGGACAAATATGTGGGTGTTTATATAAATCTATCTCTGAGAGGAACTGACCATCTTCAGAAATGTTTTGATGGCATTTCCTTTTCATCTTACCTCAATATAATTCATATTAAAGTAGTCTTTATAAGCGCAGATACTTTGTTTACAGCTGTAACGCTGTATCACTGCTGTTCCATAAGCGCCACCTGCTGTCAGAGTATAAATCTGCAATTTCATTCAGTCCGTCTGCTGTTTCTGTAATATACAGGTGTCTTATGTAGCATAATATCACAGATTTAATGTCCGACCATTCTGTTTTTGCTTTAAATCTTAAAATGATAAACAACTGCTCATGCTACATGCATGTAGCATTGCATTCAACCATGATCCAAAAACCGAGGTATGCATCGAACCATGACTTCTGTGTACAATTACACCTCTAGTTCACCTCATATTGTTTTGGTTTCTCTTTTTGAATGACAAATACAGACTATTGAAAGCTGCTGATAAACACAGTTAATTCCTTTCACGCAGACATAGAATGCACATGTCACTGTATCCTGCAGCATGTGTTAAATTGCAGATTTTTTATTTAGACGCAACTGATGTGAGGCGAAAACACCGTTGTTTTTTGCAGACAGCTTGGTGTGTCCTGGCCTTAAAACTACAAATCATGCTAAACATTATATTAGTGAACACAAACTCCTATAGTGATCTCTTGTCCACTCTCCTGCAGGACAACCTGGACAGGGAACTGAAAGAGGAAGCTAGACAACGTCGCTTACGGGAACTGGAAGATAGACGGTGTGCCTGGGGTGCAGCCAATGCTGAGGCAGGTAGTAGTGAAGGTTTTGGTCGCAGCAGCAGTGAAAATGATGTTGACATCCTAACCAAAGAAGGCCTTCTGGACTTCCTGCTTCAATCAAGACCTCAAAGTCCACACAGTCCTTTGGGGCGCTCGGCTAGTGCCCGCCGTTACCATCACACAGAGTTCATCTCTCCGTCTGCAGCAAGTGACTATACGAAATTCAGCAGCCTGCCACGTTCAGGCAGGAACCATCAACGAAATACATTGGCATGGCTTCTCTTACAGGATGATAATAGGGAGCTGGGTCCACAAAGTCAGGTTTACCATGAAAAGCTAGCTTCTTCACCAAAGGCTGAGACAGAACCCATCAGTCCTTTAGCTAGATACTCAAGTTTTTGCTACAACACGAACAATAGTCCCTACAATAATAATAATAATTACACTTCTCTCTCAGAAGGTGGAGTTACACCTCGAATAAGTAACACAAAGAACGGGATATCTGGTCAAAGTGTTGGACACATAAATGTCTCAGTGGAGAAACACAAATTAGTTCCTGGTCTTCTACCCTTTGAGATAACCAGCCAAATCAATAATAACAATCATGTTTCTGTGGATAACCAGTGTGAAGTGGTTGTAACAGATTTGAAAAGGAATGAAAACTCTCCTAAATTATTTGTCCTTGATACACCCCCATCTAGTCAAAGTTCTGAGGCGGGACCTAAACCAGAAAAATTATGGAGTGACGAAATGATCTCATCACAGAGAGAGGAAGCAGACTCGAGTACTTTTTCCTCAACAACTTGTGACACCCCGTTGCCTCTGGATCCCACTGTTTCCAGTAAGAAATCTGTGTTGTATGTCATGGACTGCACTGAGACGGATTGCTCCATTGTGTTGGACTGTTCCGAGATTGAGAGTTCTCCTAACATAAAAGAAAGATCTGAACTTAACCCAAAGCCACAGGAATCCAACCTTCCAAGAGTTATTCAGGAAACCGATTCACTTTCCTCCAATTTTGAGTCCATCGATTGTCACTTTGTGTCAACGTCAATTGATGAACCCCTCCCGGGAATGGTCAATCAAGCATGTCCAGAATCTGTCAGTCCATCTGTAACTGCTGAGGAAGCAGAGACAGATAGCTGTGACACAGCTGAAGGGCGAAGAGTTGGCGAGAAAGCATCTCAGACTGGTAGACCCAAAACAAAACTTGTCAAAACTAAGATTCCATCCAAAGTAATTGCTTATGCAAGCCGCCCGACAAGAAACCTCACAGCAACTGAGACTCAGAACATGCGCAAAGTGGTGCCAATTACAAGACAGAATCGATCTAGTAGCAGCGTGAGGAAAGCCGAAAAACCTCCCGGACATGAAAATATTGAACCCAGACGTCCACTTCGTGACCAAAGCATGCCAGCCAGAAGAGGCGAGAGGCAAGGTAGACCTACACGACATTCAAGTCTCCCTCCAGAGGATCCCAGGGCACCAAGAGGAGCAACGCCAAGCACCTCTCTGTGGGCGAAGGACTCAGCTCAACACAGACCTTCCATTAAGAAAACGAATTCCAAAACTGTTCGCAACATTTCAAAACCAGCACCAGAGGAAAAGATGTGTCGTTCCACGATGCGTGCCTTGGCCCAAGCTCAAGCCCAAGGAACCTCAGAAGGACAAACACCTGACAGTCCTAGCAACACCCCAAAAAGTTCTTCGCCTTTGCCTAGCTTTGCTCGCAACACTGTGGCGTCTTCTTCCAGAACTATAAAAGACTTGCCCTCACCTGCTGTATCAGGAACACCATCAAAGAGCTTATCCAGGAGTAGCTCTCAGAGATTGCCTGGTGGTAGAACGGACTCTGTCAGTAGTGGATCTTTGCCAAAGAGTGGGGATCAACCTATTAGGAGGGTTCAGAGTGTAAAGGCCTCCAGTCAAATCAGTGAGACAACTCCTTCAGAGTCTGGACGAGAGCGCTCCCTTAAAAGTAGCAGTTTCTCAGAGAAATCCATACAGATTAGAGACTCCATCTTGAGCAGGACCAACAAACCCACATGGAAGTAGAGTGAACAGATTTTACAGTGGCTCTAAAACACTGTTAAACAAGGATGATCAACATTTTCTGCATAATTTCTGCACAATAGCCTCTTAAATTATTCTGAATGTATCTAATGACTTTTTAAATGTAGCAGAAGTTGTGTCACTGGATGCTCAGTCGAACAGAAAGTATACTATGGTTTTTAGGTGTACGCGAAGGTCCGCGTAGAGTGAGTGTGACACAAATATCTTTAACAGAATAAGTAAGCACACCACCACCTGATTTTTGTAACTGTGCAAACTTTACACACAGGTGACACATGTACATTGAATTTATTTTGCACTAATCAGTTGTTCCACGAGTTGGAAGCACAGGCCCAAGCCATTGCTTTACAGTAGAAAATGAAACTAAAAAGACGAAACACCTACAAAAAAAGACAGCCACACTGACAAGCGCTTGCATGAGGAGGTTATGAGAGAGCAGCAACTTTAGTTTAACCTGTTAGCGTTCCACGGTACACTGCATGTTTTAGGCAATTTCAGCTAATTTTACAGGAATGCTAAGGGGTTAAAAGAGTGCAATAATAATTTTATTGCTTATAACTTCTGGAGGACAATAGAGCAGACAATGGACAAAGATGAAGCTTTCTAGAGCATATATTTTGACCACCTGTGTTCATGCATAATATCAAATGAAGTGTACTTTGTGAAAGTTGTGACATTTGCCAAGTATGGTAACCCATATTCGGAATTGGTGCTCTGCGTTTAACCCATCCAAGTGCACACACCGGGAGCAGTGGGCAGCACTGTTCATTCACTCCCTCCCACCTACAACTCTTGACAGCACCGAGACTCGAACTGGTGACCTTCGGATACTTCGTTTAGGGTATGTGCACAGTTGTACGTGTAGCCTTTCAAAGTGTAGTTGTGTGTACGTGAATGCAGGCGGTCTACACATGCACTCTAGAAAGCTTTGACTCTTTCATAAACCCCTCACACATGCTCTTGTCAATGCAGGTGTCTGTTGCAGTCTCTTTAGTTTAGTTTTCTTCTGTGAAATAATGGTTCGGACCAGTGCTGCTACCTTGTGGAACAACTGATTAGTGCTAAACCAATGCACATGTGTGACCTGCATGTGCTAATGGATGAAAGTTGTGTCACGCGCACTTTACCCTCGTGTACGCTTAAAATCAAAGTATACTTGGCCTTAAGAAAGCAAAGTGGGCTTCAGATTTTTAAGAATGACGTGGGCTACTGTCACCATTTGACAGCACATTTAGTAGCACTTCCACATCCACACGAGGATGGTTTTCATGGCCTTTTCTTACATATGCTTGATACATTTTCAGCTGTCACAGAAAACACATCAATCACAAATTGTAATTAGTGTTAGATTAACCATATATATTATCACCTCTATTAACTTAAAGATCTTGTGAGCTGTTCTCACAAATTGCTGTAAATAGAAGACACTTTGTCATATATCCATATGCTTGCTTTGCAATTTTATATAATGTGTAGTAAATGTAGTACTGTTTACTAGGGTAACATTTCCATTAAAACAGCTTAATGAGCACTTAAAGATTCATCCACATTTCACTTCAGTGTCTTCTGTGTATGATGACAAATCAAGCTGAAGACTGTTTGATAAATGTCTATGAATGTTATCCACATACACCTTAGTGTAGCTGATGCAATGAGTATTACAGCTATAGTAGTTAGAAGATGCCTCTCCAGTCACAGTGATGTTTTTGGAAATGTTAAAAATCTTTGCTGCCGAGTTGCTTGTTTTCAAATTGCCTTTTCATGCAGGGTACAAGCTGCTGTACACTGTCTTGCTGCTGATGACACTATATTTGTCACTTCTCTGTGAATATACTGCTGGCTCTTTCTTTTTAAAGCCATATTGTTAACCGAGAGTGGCAAAACCTGGTGCTAGAGGAAAGGCTAGTTTTAGCCCAAACATTTGAGAAAGCACATACACTGTATGCATCAAATATTCTCACAGTATCTGTTTGACATTAAGTTGACAGGTAGTCAACCAAAGTATATGTCGCTCAAAACTAACAAATCAGTGTTAGAATAAGTGGCAACACTTTACAATAAGGTTCTAAACATTAATGCAGTAGATAACATGAAATAACAATTAACTAGGGGTGCAAGATATTATCGGAATTTTATTGAAATCAGCTGATAATTTAAAGCTCAGAAGGTAAAGCTTACACAAATAAAAATCACAAACAAGATACTTGTAAATTCAATAATTTATATATAAATACAGATTTATTCATTAATGTGTAATATGTAGTTTTTTTTTTTCAACTGAATTATGAAAACTATTTTGCTTTAGACCATCTACAAATGTTAAATATTCAAATAAAAATATTAAGGTTTGCTTTATAATTACCTTATACTTATTTTCAAAGCTTTCAATGTATTTTCATTATAAACAAACTTCATTGTTTATTTAAATCTCAAAAGTAAGTTTTAGTTCTAACTAAACTAATCAAAATGTAAAAAAAAATTGTTATTAACTCTGTACAGGAGAGACTTAGTGTTGTTTCCAGTGTATCTGCATTGACTTAAATGAGTTGAAAAATATAAAAAAATCCAATATTGTGCATCCCTACAATTTACGTCAGAATAGTCTCACGAATGGGGTCTCGCCCAAGAGCCCAATCACTTTTGAGTGGTAACAAAACAAGCCAATGTACGCTGAGTACCTTCGTATGCGGGTTGTGCATCGCGAACTCCGCCCCACTGTGTGGGTATTTGAGGAGAAGCACAAGCAACTTGCATTCAAATGTTCGCCAAGCCATGTGACCCGGCCGTTCAGCGGAACAGTGATTGTAGCAAAGGAATGTAATGTCTCCGTTCCCTCCTTCAGGAAACGAGGGTTACATACGTAACCTAGACGTTCGCTTTCAGTCGGTCAAAGTCTTTTGATGTTATGTCATAATAGACTGACGAATGGGGTCCCTACAAAACGCCACAATGGTTGTCTTCTAGTGACCTGTGTAATGGATAGCACCCTGTCATGAGGCCAGCATGAGTGACCGCCTAAACCAAACACAGAATGAACTGGGTAGAATGGCAATTGACATGCCACTGAAGTTGGGGTCCTGTCCAGGAGCCTGACGGAGCATGTCCATTGAACATGGCACACCAGCCAGTGGCAGAAGCATCTGTTGACACAACATGCCTGAGCACTGGTTCTAGGTGAACACCGGCCCGTAGAAATGAGAGGTCCAACCATGGGCTGAAGGTTCGGTGGCAGGTTGGAGTGATGATCACCCGAAACATGCCCTGTTGCCATGCCCATTTCGGGACTCGGCCATGAAGCCAGTGCTGAAGCGGTCTCATATGAAGCAACCCAAGTGGTATGACCTCTGCTGAGGATGCCATATGTCCCAGGAGCTTCTGAAATAGTTTCAGTGGAACCACTCTCTTGCCTTCGAATTGACTCAGGCAATTCAGCAGTGACTGTGCACATAAGCTGCGCTCACATGGCAAAAGAGTCTATTTCTATACAGAGAAAAGAGATCCTCTGCACAGGGGAGAGTTTGCTCTTTTCCCAGTTTACTCGAAGACCCAGATGGGCGAGGTGTCCGAGCAACTGATCCCTGTGCTCACACAACCGTGCTCGAGAGTGAGCTAGAATCAGCCAGTCATTGAGGTAGTTGAGGACACAGACACCTCATTCCCTGAGAGGAGCCAGAGCTCCCTCTGTGACTTTTGTAAAGATGCTGGGAGACAGGACCAACCTGAATGGGAGAACTTTGTACTGATATGCCAGCCCCTCGAAAGCAAACCAAAGAAATGGTCTGTGTCGAGGAAGAATGGAGACATGAAAGTATGTGTCCTTCAGGTCGACCACTGCAAACCAATCCAACAGACAAATGCATTCAAAAATGCGCTTGGATGTTAACATCTCGAACGGAAGTCTGATGAGAGCTCAGTTCAAGGCACGCAAGTCCAGGATTGGCTGTAACCCACCTGTTTTCTTGGGTACTATGAAGTAGGGTCTGTAGAAGCCGGACTTCATGTCAGCTGGAGGGACCGGCTCTAACACGCTCTTTGCCAGCAGGGTCGGGATCTCCACGCGCATGATGGGAGCATCCTTGCCCACCATCATCATGCGAACATCCCGAAACCTGGGATGACGCAGGGGTTACCGAATACCGTAGCCAAGCCTGATCATTCAGATGATCCAGCGAGACGGGTTGGAGAGCTCTAGCCAGGCTCCCAGAAACCGATCCAGAAGGGTCAAAGAAAGAGGGGGACGAGAGCGACAAGGAAGCACGTCGCCAACTGTTGTCCGCAGCCTTTGGGGCACAGAAGTAGAGGTAAGAGCTATTTTAATGAAGGTTTGGGATCTACTAGCTGTGGGGCCAGTGGCTGAACAAAAAGAAAATGAGAACAAAGGATTCTCGGCCGGGGGTGCCCTCGGCAACGAGCAGGCTGAGGGGGCTAAGCCGGTGTCAGTGTGGAGGCAGCAGTGGCTGCCAGAGCAGAGTATAAGAAAACGTCTGGGTAGAATTCTCCATTGCATCGCCGAAGAGGCCAGCCTGGGAGACCGGGGAGTTGAGGAGCAGAGTCCAATAAGACTCCCTCACGTCTGCCAGGATCAGCCATAGGTTCACGCTCCACTGGCTCCTTGGCCACCAAAATAGACATCAGCTGACCCAAGGAGCACGCAGTGACCTTCGTCACCTTTAGAGCAAGGTCGGTAGCAGTGCACTCCTCCTGCAAAACCTCTGGGTCAGTATTGCCCCCATGCAGCTCCTTGAGCACCTGGTAGACCTGAAGTGTGGCCACGGCATGCAGGGCGGAAGTAGGCTGACCCCCTCCTCTGTAAGCCTTGGCCACAAGCGTGGACAAGGCTTTGGAGGGAAGGTTGGGACCACCACGCCATGTGGAGGCGCTCTAAGGACGCAGTTGCATTGCAACAGAACACTCTACTGGGTATCCCAGCATACACTTTGCTGGCTCCGCCATCGAGGGCAGAAAAGGCGGAGGACCCATTGGTAATTTCCTGGTGCACCTCCAGGAAAAAAGTAACCGGAGGGGGGCTCTGATGATCAGCACGTGCAGCCCCCAGGAACCAATCATCCAGCCTCGAGCGCTCGGGACAGGGTGGAGGATTCCACTCAAGCCGGATGCTCTCAGCTGCCCAGGAAATCACGGCTGATAGCTTGTGACACGGTGATCGACATTTGGTTTTTCTCCTGAGCCTCGATTAAGATGCTGAGATCCTGAAGAGAGGGTCCAGCAAACTCATCTGGAAACTCAACTGGCTGTGGCATTTGTGAAGGGGGTGTGGCCCGAGGAGGCTGACGCGCCGGGGAAGCCCACACAGGAACCCTCAGATCACCCTGGCCACCAGCCGAAGTAACCCTCTAACGAGAAGAGGAGTTAGATGAGGGTGCAGCAGAGGGGACTCTATACCTTTTAAGGTGGTCAAGTCTCAACCTTAATGCCAAGATGGTCATGTCCCCTGCAATGAAAACATGAGTCATCCACGAACGCAGCCTCAGCGTGCTGAAAGCCCAGACACATGATGCAGCGATTGTGGCCGTAACACAACCCATATACTCTTTTAGGAAAAGCTCTTTCAGAAGTGCTGAAGCACTCAGGAGAACGCAGGAGCTGGAGTGTAGAAGGCAGGAAGCTCTTCGACGAACCACTGAACCACGCCGTCACACCAACACCAACTGACTTGCTTTAAGAACACTCCTTTGAAACCAGTAGAAGATGTGCTCGGCTCCAAAGCGAAAGCTTGAATGCGAGTTGCTTATGCCACTCCTTATATACCCACACGGTGGGGCGGAGCTCGCGATGCAAGGTACTCAGCGTACCATTGGCTCATTTTGTTACCGCTCGAAGGTGATTGGGCTCTTGGCCAATACCCCATTTGTCAGTCTATTCTAACGTAACGTCGAACGTAAACGACTGATAGGGAACCATATTTTACTTCATTTATAAGTTTACGTTAATAGTAATTTTTATATGCAAATGCATTTGTAACAAGTAAAAAAAAAAATTAATTAACAGTTAATGTGTTGAATGAATGAACATAAGTTGAACAATAGTATATTAATAAATTTACATGAACCTACTGTAGATTAATACATGCTATAAAAGTTGTTGTTCATTGTTAGTATTAGATACATAATGCATTGTCTAATTGGTTAGTTAACCAATTTGCATTAACGATTTGGAACCATATTGTAAAGTGTTACTGGTTAAGCATAATTAGTGGTGATTATCACAATGGTAAAACCTGTGCAATATGAACTAGACGTACACAGGAAGGCCTTTAAATGCTTTTACCCATCTGCTATGTGTGTTTACTTTTCAAGCTCCCACCGTGTTGGTGAGGGAGGGCATAAATGATATACTCAAAATGGTTGAGTTATATAAAATTAATATAAATACAAAAAAAAAGAATAGGTAAACATTAATAGATTATTGTCAGCTGATGAAATCAATACTGATTTCACAAAAATCTTAATTTCTACCTCTAGAATCTTTTGCCACCTCTGGTTCTTATATTCTGATGGCTCACTCATCAAGTGAATCATTGGCTTTCACAAAGTTCTGCAGGTGTACCTCAGTTACAATGTCCAATGCCTTTTTTGTTTGTTTTTAGAAAGGTTTATGTATTGATATATATGTATATTTAGCGCCGATTAGTTAACATGCTTTAGAATGCATCCATGGCAACATGGTGAAGTCTGACACAATGGAATCCTTGTTCCAGCTGTAGATAGGAGTTTAACCTTAACTATAACTCTGAAATAAACCTAATGTGTATTTGTCCAGCCAGACAGATGGGTAAATATGTCAATTAGTTGTATATTTTATTGATATTGCCCGAATTTTCTATTTTGAATGTAATTTCTGAACCCTGTCTTCTTGTAGAAGTACAATCAGTATAAGCTAATCAATAAAATACATTTCCATCCACGTATTCTGAATTACAATGATGCAGTTATTATTTTTATTTTTTTTTAACCACACCCAGTGTTTAGTTGTGTAGGTGTGTGAGAGAGAAAAAGAGAGAGATGTAAATAAAGAATATCAATACAAACAAAAAGAGAGAACCTATACATCACCCAGAAAACAGCAAAAGATTGAATAAAATTAAAATATCACCGTTTTCATTTGCCCTCTTTATTGTTTACACACATTACAGCACTAAACCTCATAGAAGCTCAGGCCAAACTCTCTCTTTATTCTGTTGTTTTAAACGTTTCCTCTACTAGAATGCCACCTGCTGTTGATTCTTTGAAGGAGCATAAACAGGACTTGTAAAAGCTGGCTTTTCCCACATACTGACTTTTCTGGTGGTCTCTGTTCTAGCTCTGAAGTTACCATAGTCACACTGTTCCAGTGGAGAACTATTTACCCTTAAAGGCGCTTTCATTTGTAACACTCTTCATATCAAATAGCTGTACAACTTAAAGTGAAAACGCCTCTGTGCATGACACTTAAAGGGATAGTTCACTTAAAAATAATAATAATAATAATTTTCTCCCCCTCATGTCGTTCATAAGCTGACTGCAGAACACAAAAGAAGAAATATTGAGGAATGTTGGGGAAAAGCACTTCTCAAAACAATATCTTCTAAAGAAAGGTATACCTTTGAGGAACTGTGTTAAATAAGTAAATCATTACAGGGGGCCAAATACATCATACAGAGGTTAATGTAGATACGACAATAAGGTTGTGGGATTACAGTTTTATTCATCATATGTTCTTATTCATATTGTTATATTTGAAATATGTTTTTATAAAGTCAGAATTTTATTATAATCCTATTTTTATCTGTTTGCTGTTTGCAATAGCTACTATTAACTCTTCATGGTGTTGTGTAATTTTTGTGAATTGTAGGCCTATTAATAAACTAAGGTAATTTTGATCAGTCACTATTTTCAAATATATGTTTTCTATTTATTTGATCGTTGCTATTTGTATTTATCACCATTAGAATGTCTGCCAGCTCAAATGGAAGCAAGGTCTGGATGAAAATAATGATTTATCACAGGACAGATCATAGATAAAAAGAGACTAAAAACTGTGTCATTATTCTGCATCATCATTGAAGACATGTAAATTGATTACGTTTGTTTGCTTTTGACATATTGTATTCAGTTTCGTATTGAGTCAAGCAGCAGCCATGTGGCTCCAAGCTCCAGTGGCTCTTTTGGATTATTAGGTGATACAAGCAAAATGTATCTTAAAAAAACTTCTTTCTAAATTTTGCCATAATATTTGCCTGGTTTGAACAAGATTGATAATGTAATGTCACATTTACCATAGTGAGGACTCAGACAGTGACATGTAGAAGAAGAGAATCAAATACAGACTGTTATGTTTGTTTATGCTGTATTCAAATTAAATACATTGAGTCCAGTATAAGTGATAGTTTTTTTTTTCTCAGAGAAACTATCCGTGCTGCTCTTTAACATGCGTTAATACAATTTTCTTATCTATTTATAGCCTATGTTTTATGTAGCATTAATACTACAATTTAAAATGTGGGTTACTAAACATGTTTTTTAATTTACTTCTATTCAGTGACATTTCTTCCCTCATGTGACTCAAACAGGAGCATGCAGATGGAAAAAGACATTCACAACGAAGATTAGTATTAGAAATGTTTCAGAAGTATAGGAAAAATGTTTTTGTGTTCAATTTAATCATGTTATTCATTATCTGTATGTATTTCTATAGAGATTTCGTCCAACAGAAGAACTAAATAAAGACTAGAGAGCAACACAAGAACTGTGTTCCAGTGCATGACGTCATAACAGAACTAGAACGTTCAGGTGCAGATGAATAATGAACAGCTACAGCTCAGCGCGTCCCTGATTACGTCACTGGAATGTTTGGAATGTAAACAAACCAAAGAGCGCTAAAATTACACATAGCGCAAGGCAAGGCAAGGCAAGTTTATTTATATAACACATTTCATACACAATGGTAATTCAAAGTGCTTTACATAAAAGAAAGTAAAATAAAATGAAGAAAAATAATAACAAGATTAAAACAAGCAATTTTAAAATTATTAAAACTGTACTTATTTAAAATTAGTTTAAAACAGTTAGAAAATGATTTTACATAAAAAGAAATTAAAAAAACAGTGAAAATATATATTGCAATCAGTTCGGACATTGCACAGTGCTCATTCAATAAATGCACAGCTAAACAGATGAGTTTTAAGTCTAGATTTAAATGTGACTAGTGTTTTAGCACATCTGATCTCTTCTGGAAGCTGATTCCAACTGCGGGCGGCATAGTAACTAAAGGAGGACTCCCCTTGTTTTGTGTGAACCCTTGGTATTTCTAACTGACTCGATCCTAATGATCTGAGTGGTCTGTTAGGTTTATATTCAGTGAGCATATCTGAAATATATTTCGGTCCTAGGTCATTTAGTGACTTATATACGAGTAAAAGTACTAAAATCAATCCTAAATGTAACTGGAAGCCAGTGTAAGGACCTGAGGACTGGTGTGATATGCTCAGATGTTCTGGTTCTAGTCAGAATCCTGGCAGCAGCGTTCTGGATGAGCTGCAGCTGTCTAATGGTCTTTTTGGGAAGGCCGGTGAGGAGCCCATTACAATAGTCCACCCTGCTGGTGATGAAGTCATGAACAAGTTTCTCCAAGTCTTGGCTGGAAACAAAAGATCTAATTCTTGCAATGTTTTTTAAATGATAGTATGCTGATTTAGTTACTGCTTTGACATGACTACTGAAACTAAGGTCTGTCTCCAGAATCACACCAAGATTCATGACTTGATTTTTAGTTGTTTGACCCCTAGAGTCAAGGTATGCATTCACCTTGAACACTTCATCTTTGTTTCCAAATGCAATGACTTCAGTTTTTTCCTTGTTTAACTGAAGAAAGTTCTGGCACATCCAACTATTAATTTCATCAATGCATTGGCAGAGGGAGTCAATGGGGCTGTAGTCATTTGGAGATAAGGCTAGGTAAATCTGGGTATCATCAGCATAGCTGTGATAGGCAATTTGGTTCTTTCTCATTATTTGACTTAGTGGAAGCATATACAGGCTAAACAAGAGCGGTGCAAGAATTGACCCTTGTGGGACTCCGCATGTCATGGACGTCCACTTAGACTTATGCTCTCCTAGACTCACATAATAACCTCTCCCTTCTAAGTATGACCTGAACCATTTGAGTACCATCCCAGAAAGCCCGACCCAGTTTTCCAGTCTCTCTAGTAGTATGTTATGATCGACAGTGTCAAACGCAGCACTGAGATCTAGCAATACCAGCACCGATATTTTGCCAGAGTCACAATTTAAGCAAATATCATTTATTATCTTAATGAGTGCTGTCTCTGTGCTGTGATGAGGTCGAAAACCAGATTAAATTGTCCAGGTATCCATTTGAGTTTAAGTATTTGTTCAGCTGATTAAAAACGACCTTTTCTATAATTTTACCTATAAAAGGAAGATTAGATATTGGTCTAAAATTGCTCAAAATGGTGTTATCAAGATTGCTCTTTTTCAGGAGGGGCTTAACAACTGCATTTTTTAAGGAGTTTGGAAATGTCCCAGAAAGAAGTGAGGCATTCACCACTTCTAAAAGATTTGCTTCTAAGCAGTTAAGCACACTTTTGAAAAAAGATGTGGGAAGTGTGTCAAGATAGCAGGTTGATGATTTTAGGTGCTGCACTATGTCTTCCAGAATTTTGCTATCAATTGCTTCAAAAATCGACATAGTATCTTTTTGATATTGTGGCCTAATCTGTCTGACCTCTGCATTACTTGAGGATGTGCTAATCGCCTTCCTGATATTGATGATCTTCTCAGAAAAGAAGGTTGCAAACTCATTGCATTTGCTGTCTGAGAGCATTTCACTGGGAATCTGACTTGGGGGGTTTGTCAGTCTCTCAACAGTGGCAAAAAGAGTACGCGTGTTATTTAAGTTACTGTTTATAAGGTTTGAGAAGAAATTCTGTCTAGCTGTGGCTAGTTTCACATTAAAAGCATGAAGGCTGTCTTTATAGATGCTATAGTGAATTCAAGTTTTGTCTTCCGCCACATCCGCTCGGCTTTTCTGCATTGTCTTTTCATAGTCTGAAGTGCTTTTGATCTTCTCCAAACTGATTTCTGTCTGTTTGTTTTCTTACTGATTATTATTGGAGCAATATCATAAATAACATTCTTAACTTTTGAGTTGAATGAATCAAGGAGAGTATCAACAGAGTCTGCAGAAATGCTTGGTGTTAAAGATATAGCCTCCATAAACAGTACACTTGTGTTCTCGTTAATGCATCTCCTTCTGACAGAGACCGATCTAGATTCAGTGGTAGCAGAGATCAATATATCAAAGAAGATACAGAAGTGATCAGATAGTGCTATGTCCTTAATAACAATGGATGAAATGTTTAGACCCCTACTGATGATTAAGTCTAGAGTGTGTCCACCTTTGTGTGTGGGTCCATGCACATGCTGAGTCAAGTCAAAAGTGATTAGAACCGTTATCATTTCTTTTGTAGTTTTGTTTTCTGCATTATCTATGTGAATATTAAAATCCCCTGCAATAGCAAAACAGTCAAACTCTGAGGAAATCATTGATAGCATTTCTGTGACCTCTTCAACAAAGGCTGGAGAGTATTTTGGAGGCCTGTAAATAATAATAAACAGAATGCGTGGAGCACCTTTCAGCACAATCCCTAGATATTCAAAAGACAAGTACTGACCAAATGACACTTGCTTGCATTGATAGACATCTTTAAATAGAGCAGCTACACCCCCACCTCTCCTAACAGTCCTGCAGACACTCATGTAAGTGAAGTTAGGAGGGGCTGCTTCATTAAGGACTGTTGCATTGCAGCTGTCTTCAAGCCATGTTTCGTTTAGAAACATAAAATCCAGATTGTCAAGTCATTGATTAGAAATGATTTATTTTTTAGTGAGCGAATGTTTAAAGATGCTAACTTGATGGCTGTGCGTGTAGCGTGTAGTCCAGAAAACTCCACACCGATTAGACACTTGAGTTAAAAACGAACAGCAGCTAAATATACTTCTCTAATAATATGACCTGTTTAAATATAAAGATTTCTCCAGCGCGTGAACTTATTTTCCATCATAAAGATCATAATCATAAACGCATCTCATGTGATCACTAGCTAAACAGAAAAGGCAGAAAATTAAATGGTCTTTTGCTTATTTTCTTGGATCACACCAGAGGGTTGTTCCATAAAACAAGATTAGAAAATAAGCCAGGCTTATTTTGGTTAGTCAGACTTATTGTCTGTGAATTCTGTTTCATAAAGCAAACTTAAAATAGTTCAAACTCAGTTACCCTGGAAACTTATGCTGGGAAACTAGCCTGGTCCGGGGCAGGCTAACTGTCAGGCTAAGCCTGAGTTGATGCTTAACCAGAATAACGTTTTAACACTGACCCACTAGGAATGTGATATTACATCGGACTCTCTGGCATGCTGCCATTTTATTTCATGTAGGCCTAACCACTATCAGTCCAACAATGAAAACAAATGCACTTTAAAAATAAATGTAATTCGAACATACAAAAAGTGAAACAAATGTAAAGAAGTCGAGGGAAGGGATAGCATATATTTGCAGATTACTGAGCCCACACATCCCAAATAGCACACGGCGCAATAAAGCGCTCACAGTGCCGCAGACTTTGTGCATTGCACTTCGCTTTTTTGCCAGCGGAACATTTTTGTACACAGTTGGAGATGCAGAGAACATCAGCAAAGCATCGTTTGCCGCTCTGTACGAATTGTGTACCTGTCTTTAAAAAAATTACTCAATGTGTTCATCACCTTCCCTGGCCACAGAGCGATTCACAGTATTAAACAAGCCTTTTATGGAATCGCTGGTAAGTTAAAATAAGAACTATATAGAAAATGGAAATATTTATTGTCTGTTAATGTAAGACATGGCAATTGACAGACAAACACTTAACTTTTGTAGCTTTCCCAAATGTTATCGGAGCTCTGGACTGCACCCACGTGCGCATAAAGCGCCCGTCTGGTCCGCATGAAGCAGACTTCGTTAATAGGAAATCATTACACAGCATCAATGCACAGGTACAGTCCCACTGAGATTATATTGTAGGCTAGAAGCGATTGTTCTTTACAATAAGCAGGGCACCTGTGTTCTATTCATTGCAAATGCATTTACAATTCTATATATATATATAGGCTATATATATATGTGTGTGTGTGTGTGTGTGTGTGTGTGTGTAAGTCCAGAGTAGTGACCTACATTTTTAATTATTTAGAGGATTTGTGATGCAGACTGCATCATCACAAATGTAGAGGCAAAATGGCCTGGCTCAGTGCATGATTTCCAGAATCTTTCGGGCCTCTTCTCTTTCCCACCAACTGGCACAAGGTATGTTAGTCACTTAACATATAGCAAAAACTACAGCTTTAAAAAAAAACTTTCAAATTTTTTTTTTTTTTTATTCAGGTCAATTCTCAGGAGATTTGCTGGGAGACAAGGGATATGCATGCCTGCCTTATCTCTTGACTCCCTATCAGGAGACGCAGACTGAGGCACAGCACAACTACAATATTGCCCATGCACGCACAAGAGCTCGTATAGAGATGGCATTTGGGCTCATCAAGTCAAGGTTCCAGTGCCTGAATTACCTCAGAGTGATTCCACACAGGGCATGTGACATTGTAGTTGCATGTGTTGTGCTACATAACATTGCCTGCCTGAGGAGAGAGAGGCAACCAAGGATGGTTGTAGAGCAAGACTGGGATATTGAAGGCATTTTTGATGACAATGAAATAGGCAGGGTTATAAGAGACAGTTATGCCAATAATTATTTTAGTTAATACTGTCCAAACCATGTTAAAGGTTTTCACTTTCCCCTTAATTTACCAGACACACAAGTCATATTTTTTTTATTTATTTTATTTAGGTTGAAGCTGCCTGTTGGGGGTGAAAACATACAATTAAATGTGGTCAAAAAACAAAAAGGTCATGTGTCATTGTTTTAAATATGGCAGTTCTACTTGCATTTTTCTCAAGCTGTTGGATTTCCAGCTCCAACTTTCTCATCTTGAGTTTTTTTATATTGGATGTCAGTATCTATGGCCTCCATTTGTTTCAGGAGATACCTTTTGTAGACTCCCTTTATGTTCTGGGTCTTGTAGGAACAGAAATGTATTTTATTTTTTTCAATTTGATCTAGTGCTCTTGGCACTTTTTTGTAATTTCTTAATACTCACTTGGTCACATGTCGTCCCAGACTGAGAGGGCTCTAGAAGGGTGTCAGCATCCTGTTGCCAATAATGGACACAATTTAGCACCTCACAGGTAGGCTATTAAAAATATAATTTGCACATTTGTGCCTACCTCAGGCCTCCTTGAACATACTGACACAGTTTCCTCATCAACTGTAGATGGGCCTTCAACCTAAAACCATTAATTAAACTTGGTTTAATAAATAACCACTTGACAAATCAGTGCTTTAAACTCATACTGTCATACTCACAGGGTTCAGCATGATGTCTGGTGGATCCAGAAAGCACACAGAATTTGGAATCACTATAAAACAAAAATATTTAGTTAGGAATGGAAGAATAAAAATAAATAAAATAAACAAAATACCTTTTAAGTAGTGATCTCTTATACTAGATGGAATGGATCCAGATGCTGTTCCCCCCTCTATTCCCTCAATGACAGGCCTCCCTTTATTCAGGTCTAATGCCAGCTCCTCTGCAGGAGTAAAGTTGGCTGTCGGTGGCCCTCCCCAGTGCCAGCAACCTCACTCTTCTTTTTGGCAGCTGCAATTATTAAACATCATGAGACTGGACAGTTGTACATCAAGCTGGCTATGCTTAGTATGATAAGTACTTACATAGATTTATACTTTATAATTAATACTTACCATTCTGAACAATATTTTTTTATATTTTATTTTCACCTGCTGCCATGTTCTTTTTTCTTCACTTAATTTGCTGCTGTAAAAGTTACACACACACACACACACACACACACACACACACACACACACACACACAAACACACACAGTGACAAACATTTAATTTAACTTTAATAAAATATATAAAAATATAGTAAAATAATAATAAAAGTAAAATAAAATATAGTAATGTAGGCCTACATTAATTGCTACTTACGCATTGAGACGATCAGCAATTTCCTGCCAGCCTTTTTCTCTCGTTTTATTAATTGCTGCCGTATTTCCTTTTTTTGTAATCATGTGTTTTTGTAATCATGTAAGAATAGCGTGCACGCGCAATTATCTAGACTAGATAAACCTGGTTCAAATTAGTGAGATTGCGTGAACTTGAATTACCTTTTATGAAACCGCCTTAAGACCCAACTGATTTGTTAGGTTAATTCAAGTCGGGTTTTGGAGCTTAATCCCCGCTTTTCTAAGCTTCTTTTATGAAACAACCCCCAGGTAAAACAACATAGATGTTTATTATTATTATTATTATTATTTTACACGTTAGCTAATTAATTTAATTAACATTTTAATCAAAAGTCTAATAAAAAAATTTGGGTTTAGGATTTAAACAATTGTTTGTCAAACTAATCACATGCAAATATTCACGCTGATCTTTTGAATCAAAACACTAGAGGGCAGAAAATCACTGAAAAAAATGACTTCTGAATTCGATTCTGAAGATACTTTCTTTTTTTAAACGCCGTTAATAAAAATTTAAATACTCAAAAAGTACTAATACATATACACACTAATACATATCCTTATATCTGCTGTATTTTTCAAGTATGATGCATGTCTTTCAGTATGTTTTTAAAGAAATAGTATATTATGTTAAACGAGAGAAATAATATTATCTCGTTATTTTATTATAGCAATATAGCACTGATTTCAATATACTCAGCCAAGACTTATGACAGGTTTTTGCTTTTAATTTTCAAGGCGACTTGTCATGCATCCCGAGGTCTAAGTGAAAATAAATCTTTTGATGACATACATAATTTTGACCTTGCATATTGTCAGGTTATTTAGCGTATTTATTAGCCTCTTATATATATATGACTCCTTCTTCAGCTCAAAGCACACTGATCTGAATTCTCCCTAATGGTGTCTTACTGTAGTTCTGTGGTCAGTAACTCTCTTCCAGCATGAATAAATTCTAAACTAGATTCTAACAAAATAAGAAGTTTTAAGCAAAGACAATTTATAGGCCATTATTCTAAGAGACCCTGAAACAAACTATAAGGAAAATCCTCACACATTCCTCTACATTTGGGATCATCACAATTTTCCACCTGTTTGAAAACAAGTGAATAGCAATTACATTTTACTGCTAGCAATTAAGAAAAACGTTCTGCAATTTTACAATAAAAAAAAACTAAACTTTTTAATTAAATTTTATCTGGTTTCCCAAATGAGAACGTCACCAAAATTACATTTTGTCAGATTTAACTCACTTCTAGGCACAAATCTCACAACACAAAATCAAGTACAAAACTTTTTATTTTATTTTCAATGGTCAAACTTGCAAAACGTCTAGAAAAATATACAACAAAATGCAGAACCTTACCACAACAACAAACAAAAAGAAAGAAGAGCATTTACATTTCCCCGCATTACAGATAAAAGCAGATGGTCTTCTTCCTGGTTTGTTCACATCTCGCCGCAGAAGCCTGAATCGCTGGAGAGCTGCGAGGTGGAGCGCCGGTTCGAGGACGAGGACTTCCATATGTCCAAATGCATGTGTAGTCCAAAGGGGTTGAAGCTGGAGTACTGTTTTCTCGGGCAAGCGCCGCCCGGTTCACGGCTGAAGGGTGCGACGGGCGAGACGTGCGTGGACCGCACCGAGCCGAAGTGACTCTGCTGAGGCTCGCTTTGAGGAGTCCAGATCGAGCCGAACAGACTGGACATGGGTGACAGACTTCTGGTTCCTGAAAAGTATGGCTGGAAAAACAACACAAAGATTGCTTTAATATTCCAAGCATCTACTTACTAACACCTCGAAGTTTTAACTCTTGCAAGTGAAGAAATTGTGTCACAAGTATGGTAATTTAAAAATAATTAATATAGTTATTGTGACCCTGGAGCACAAAACTAGTCTCTGGGGTATATTTGTAGAAATAGCCAACAATACATTGTATGGGTCAAAATGATTGATTTTTCTTTTATGCCAAAAATCATTAGGATATTAAGTAAAGATCATGTTCCATGGAGATATTTAGTCAATTTCCTACAGTAAATATACCCAAACGTAATTTTTGATTAGTAATATGCATTGCTAAGAACTCTTTCTGGACGACTTTCAAAGCTATTTTCTATATATTTAGATTTTTCTTTTTGCACCCTCAGATTCCAGATTTTTTTTTCCAAATAGTTGTATCTAAGACAAATATTGTCAGATCCAAATATACCATACATCAATGGAAAGTTTGTTTATTGCATAAATCTCAATTTCAAAAAAAAAAAATATATATATATACATTTTTTTTTTTTGTCAACAAATTTAAACAATGCCTAATTTGCATATTTAACCCTCTGGTGCCATTGAGTCATTTTTGACTAGAAAAAAAAACTTTTTTTTCACATTTTCAGAATAAGGAACTTGGTAAAGGTTTTGGCACTTGTTATGTGAACACCATAAAAATCACGGACATGACTCGAAAAGGTTAAACTGTCCTAAAAATAGTACAACCCGAATTCCGGAAAAGTTTGGACGTTTTTTAAATTTTAATAAAATGAAAACTAAAGGAATTTCAAATCACATGAGCCAATATTTTATTCACAATAGAACATAGATAACGTAGCAAATGTTTAAACTGAGAAATTTTACACTTTTATCCACTTAAATAGCTCATTTAAAATTTAATGCCTGCTACAGGTCTCAAAAAAGTTGGCACGGGGGCAACAAATGGCTAAAAAAGCAAGCAGTTTTGAAAAGATTCAGCTGGGAGAACATCTAGTGATTAATTAAGTTAATTGATATCAGGTCTGTAACATGATTAGCTATAAAAGCTTTGTATTAGAGAAGCAGAGTCTCTCAGAAGTAAAGATGGGCAGAGGCTCTCCAATCTGTGAAAGACTGCGTAAAAAAATTGTGGAAAACTTTAAAAACAATGTTCCTCAACGTCAAATTGCAAAGGCTTTGCAAATCTCATCATCTACAGTGCATAACATCATCAAAAGATTCAGAGAAACTGGAGAAATCTCTGTGCGTAAGGGACAAGGCCGGAGACCTTTATTGGATGCCCGTGGTCTTCGGGCTCTCAGACGACACTGCATCACTCATCGGCATGATTGTGTCAATGACATTACTAAATGGACCCAGGAATACTTTCAGAAACCACTGTCGGTAAACACAATCCGCCGTGCCATCAGCAGATGCCAACTAAAGCTCTATCATGCAAAAAGGAAGCCATATGTGAACATGGTCCAGAAGCGCCGTCGTGTCCTGTGGGCCAAGGCTCATTTAAAATGGACTATTTCAAAGTGGAATAGTGTTTTATGGTCAGACGAGTCCAAATTTGACATTCTTGTTGGAAATCACGGACGCCGTGTCCTCCGGGCTAAAGAGGAGGGAGACCTTCCAGCATGTTATCAGCGTTCAGTTCAAAAGCCAGCATCTCTGATGGTATGGGGGTGCATAAGTGCATACGGTATGGGCAGCTTGCATGTTTTGGAAGGCTCTGTGAATGCTGAAAGGTATATAAAGGTTTTAGAGCAACATATGCTTCCCTCCAAACAACGTCTATTTCAGGGAAGGCCTTGTTTATTTCAGCAGGACAATGCAAAACCACATACTGCAGCTATAACAACAGCATGGCTTCGTCGTAGAAGAGTCCGGGTACTAACCTGGCCTGCCTGCAGTCCAGATCTTTCACCTATAGAGAACATTTGGCGCATCATTAAACGAAATATATGTCAAAGACGACCACGAACTCTTCAGCAGCTGGAAATCTATATAAGGCAAGAATGGGACCAAATTCCAACAGCAAAACTCCAGCAACTCATAGCCTCAATGCCCAGACGTCTTCAAACTGTTTTGAAAAGAAAAGGAGATGCTACACCATGGTAAACATGCCCCGTCCCAACTATTTTGAGACCTGTAGCAGAAATCAAAATTGAAATGAGCTCATTTTGTGCATAAAATTGTAAACTTTCTCAGTTTAAACATTTGCTATGTTATCTATGTTCTATTGTGAATAAAATATTGGCTCATGTGATTTGAAAGTCTTTTAGTTTTCATTTTATTAAAATTTAAAAAACGTCCCAACTTTTCCGGAATTCGGGTTGTAGTCTCACTTGTATTGTTTGCGGTCAAAAATGACTGCGCTGGAAAGGAATGGAAAGCGGATTCATCTAGTGGAGACGATTGGTATTGCACCCAAAAAAAACTCAATGAAAGCTCATTTTTTGAGATATCAACCTCAAATTTGCAACACAACTTAACAATATATGTATGGCTTTTTTTTTTTGGCAGTTAAAAAAATATTAGGAAAACGTTTAATCGGGCGGCAGTCGAAGGCGGGGGTCTCGACAGCCCGATCCCTGGACATGGAAACTAGCTCTTGGGACGTGGAACGTCACCTCACTGGCGGGGAAGGAGCCCGAGATTGTGCGTGAGGTTGAGAGGTTCAGACTAGCGATAGTCGGGCCACCTCTACGCACGGCTTGGGCTCTGGAACCACACTCCTCGAGAGAGGATGGACTCTTTACCACTCTGGAGTTGCCCATGGTGAGAGGCGGCGGGCTGGTGTGGGTTTGCTTATAGCCCCCCAGCTCAGCTGCCATGTGTTGGAGTTTAACCCGGTGAACGAGAGGGTCGCTTCCCTGCGCCTTCGGGTCGGGGATAGGTCTCTCACTGTCGTTTGTGCCTACGGGCCGAACGGCAGTGCAGAGTACCCAGCCTTCTTGGAGTCTCTGGGAGGGGTGCTGGAAAGTGCTCCGACTGGGGACTCCATCGTTTTACTCGGGGACTTCAACGCCCACGTGGGCAACGACAGTGACACCGGGAGGGGCGTGATTGGGAGGAACGGCCCCCCTGATCTGAACCCGAGCGGTGTTCAGTTATTGGACTTCTGTGCTAGTTACAGCTTGTCCATAACGAACACCATGTTCAAGCATAAGGGTGTCCATCAGTACACGTGGCACCAGGACACCCTAGGCCGTAGGTCGATGATCGACTTTGTGGTCGTTTCATCCGACCTCCGGCCGTATGTCTTGGACACTCGGGTGAAGAGAGAGGCGGAGCTGTTAACTGATCACCACCTGGTGGTGAGTTGGATCCGATGGCGGGGGAGGAAGCTGGACAGACTCGGCAGACCCAAACGTACTGTGAGGGTCTGCTGGGAACGTTTGGCCGAGTCTCCTGTCAGAGAGATCTTCAACTCCCACCTCCGGCAGAGCTTCGACCGGATCCCGAGGGAGGCTGGAGATATTGAGTCCAAGTGGATTATGTTCTCCACCTCCATTGTCGAAGCGGCCGCTCGGAGCTGTGGCCGTAAGGTCTCCGGTGCCTGTCGAGGCGGCAATCCCCGAACCCGGTGGTGGACACCGGAAGTAAGGGATGCGGTCAAGCTGAAGAAGGAGTCCTATCGGGCCTGGTTGGCTTGTGGGACTCCTGAGGCAGCTGACAGGTACCGGCAGGCCAAGCGGACTGCAGCCCGGGTGGTTGTGGAGGCAAAAACTCGGGCCTGGGAGGAGTTCGGTGAGGCCATGGAGAAGGACTATCGGTCGGCCTCGAAGAGATTCTGGCAAACCGTCCGGCGCCTCAGGAGAGGGAAGCAGTGCCCTACCAATGCTGTTTACAGTAGAGGTGGGGAGCTGTTGACCTCAACTGGGGATGTCGTTGGACGCTGGAAGGAATACTTCGAGGATCTCCTCAATCCCGCTGTCACGTCTTCCATTGAGGAAGCAGAGGTTGAGGACTCAGATGTGGACTCGTCCATCACCCAAGCTGAAGTCACCGAGGTAGTCAAGAAACTCCTCGGTGGCAAGGCACCGGGGGTGGATGAGATCCGGCCTGAGTACCTCAAGTCTCTGGATGTTGTGGGGCTGTCTTGGCTGACACGCCTCTGCAGCATCGCGTGGCAGTCGGGGACGGTGCCTCTGGGATGGCAGACCGGGGTGGTGGTCCCTCTTTTTAAGAAGGGGGACCGGAGGGTGTGTTCCAACTACAGGGGGATCACACTTCTCAGCCTCCCTGGGAAAGTCTATGCCTATCTGTCTAAGTCTATCTGGTCCCTGTATGACTGGAGCAGGAGCTTGGTTCGTATTGCCAGCAGTAAGTCAGACTTGTTCCCGGTGCGTGTTGGACTCCGACAGGGCTGCCCTTTGTCGCCGGTTCTGTTCATGATTTTTATGGACAGAATTTCTAGGCGCAGCCAGGGGCTGCAGGATTTCGTCTCTGCTCTTTGCGGATGATGTTGTCGTGTTGGCCTCATCAAGCCAGGACCTTCAGCATGCACTGGGACGGTTTGCAGCCGAGTGTGAAGCGGCTGGGATGAGAATCAGCACCTCCAAATCCGAGGCCATGGTCCTCAGTCGGAAAAGGGTGGCTTGCCCACTTCAGGTTGGTGGAGAGTTCCTGCCTCAAGTGGAGGAGTTTAAGTATCTTGGGGTCTTGTTCACGAGTGAGGGAAGGATGGAACGGGAGATTGACAGACGGATCGGTGCAGCTTCTGCAGTAATGTGGTCGAAGTACCGGTCTGTAGTGGTGAAGAAAGAGCTGAGCCGCAAGGCGAAGCTCTCGATTTACCGGTCAATCTACGTTCCTACTCTCACCTATGGTCATGAGCTTTGGGTCATGACCGAAAGGACAAGATCCCGGATACAGGCGGCCAAAATGAGCTTTCTCCGCAGGGTGGCTGGGCGATCCCTTAGAGATAGGGTGAGAAGCTCAGTCACCCGGGAGGAGCTCAGAGTAGAGCCGCTGCTCCTCCACATCGAGAGGGGTCAGCTGAGGTGGCTCGGGCATCTGTTCCGGATGCCTCCTGGACGCCTTCCCGGGAAGGTGTTCCGGGCACGTCCCACTGGGAGGAGACCCCAGGGAAGACCTAGGACACGCTGGAGAGACTATGTCTCCCGGCTGGCCTGGGAACGCCTCGGTGTCCCCCCAGAAGAGCTGGAGGAAGTGTCTAGGGAGAGGGAAGTCTGGGGTTCTCTGCTTAGACTGCTGCCCCCGCGACCCGGCCCCGGATAAGCGGAAGAAGATGGATGGATGGAAAACGTTTAAAAAAAATAAAAATATATATTTTGTGCATTTTTCATAAACTTAGAGACTTCCATAGCTTTTTTTAATTTCACTTTTTTCCACTTCAGCAATAATCTGCCACGTGCGTCCATTAAAGCATTAAAAAATGTATGACAGTTTATACTCAAAAAGTGGTTAACAGGTAATAGATGGATTATAACTTTTCAATAAATATAATTTAATACCATAAAATTCCCTAAAAATATTATCAAACTGAACAAATAAAATACATTGGTAATACTTTACAATAAGGCTCATTAGTTAACTGCTTTAGTTAAATTAAAAAGGAACATTATTTAATGCGCTGTGAATAAACATGAACTAACAATTAACTTCATTAACTAACATTGACGATAAGATGCATAAATACTGTAATGAATGTATTGTTTGTTCATGTTTGTTCAACCAAGATTAACTAATGGAACCTTATGGTAAATTGTTACCAAAAAAATCAATAATTATTTGACCGCCAAACGAACATCACAAGAGGGTTAAACACCACATTTCAGAAAAACTTAAAGTTATGTGACTTTTAGAAAGAGCTGGACAAAAGCGAGCGCTGCTGTCGATCTCACCTTGCTGGTGTCCCAGGTGGAGTTGATGTTTTGGGTGGTGTTCTCACCCCAGACCGGCTGATGGCTGTGCATCACAGTTTGGCTTTCAAGGCATGAGAATGCATTTTGGTAATTGCTGCTACCTTCAAGGAACAAAGGAAGGAAACCGTCACTCATCTTTGTCCAGCTGCATGCTCCAGTGCTGGATGAGACTCACAACACTCACCTGTTGGCATGTAGCTGCTCTGACGATTGTAGGGAGAAGGACTCGCATGCTGGCTGTTCATGTTGTTCCAGAGGAAGCTTCACAAAAAGAGTTTTAATGTGATAGTGTGTGGTCAAAAATAACATGCAAAATGATTAAGAGACATACCTGTGGTATCCCGATGAGGGACTCTGGGGGACGAACGGGAGGGATTCGCTCATGTTGTACCTGAATTCATTGGTTAGAGGAACCGAGGCGGGTGACCACGTCTCTTCAATCACACTACAGCCAACTGTGTCTGCAGGAAAGCGCATGAATCAAAAACATGATCATTTTCCAGGACATTTCTTATTTAATTAGAGTGGGAACAAAAGACAAGGATCGACTCAACTGTAAAATCAGCTCTTAATTATACATTGCATTATCATCTGAGAGCTGAATAAATAAGCTTTTGATGTATGGTTTGTTATGATAGGACAATATTTGGCCCGAAATACGACTATTTGAAAATCTGGAATCTGAGGAAGCAAAAAAAATTATAAACAACAAATAATTTAAATATTGAGAACATCATCTTTAAAGTTGGTCAAATTAAGTTCTTAGCAATGCATATTGCATGAAGTTTTGATATATTTACAGTAGGAAATTTACTAAATATCTTTACTTAATATCCTAATGATTTTTGGCATTAAAGAAAAATTTATCATTTGGACCCTTACAATGTATTTTGGGCTATTGCTACAAATATCCCCCAGAGACTCAAGACTGGTTCTGTGCTCCAGGGACACATGCAATCATCTAATCCATAAAAAAGTAACTGTAATCTGGTTATGAACATTTTATAATGTAATCTATTAACAAGTACTTCAATTTTGCAATCTGATTACATCATCACTACCCAGCATGCCCCTCACCGATGCTTTTGTCCACACCTGCGGCTACATCGAGAGCTGGCGCAGGACACACGTCTGGGCTCTGGCACGCTTCCCTGACACACAGATTGTTCATGCTGTAGACAAACACGTTTATAGATCATTAAAGCACTTTCAGAAACCTTAGATCAAGTAAAAAACAACAAACATGAGAAATCAGCTCCTTTACCTTTGAGTTTTGTAGGAATAGTTAATGTGACATTCCCGGTCTTTTGGACACGGGTGGTACTGGTTGTTGTCTCCTAAAAAACAAACAAAGAAGTTTTGATTAAAAGTGTTATTGATAATAATTTAGCACTCAAGTGTGAATGGAGCGTGTGATCTCTTACTCCTGCAGGGATGTCTGCTGGGGTCCTTCTCTCCCTCTGCACTGCTGGCACTGCTCCAGCTGCCCCAGGACCCACGGCTGGCTCTCACACTGCCTGATGAGCTGCTGGAATCAGAGCCTGACTCCCACTGCAGACGCCGCTCTGGACATTTACGCCTCGGTCTGCTCAAACACGAACCTGTGTTTATGTAAAAGGAAACCTTTTAACAAAACTCACGTGGAGAGATATAGTAGATCAGGTCAGTGTGTGTGTGCATGTGGAATAATTAAGATTTTTTTTAATGTTTTGATAGTTTCTCGTGCTCATCAAGGCTGTGTTTATTTGATCAAAAATACAGTAAAAATTGTGAAATATTATTTTAAAGTAATTGTCTTCTGTGAATTTATGCTAATATGTAATTTATTCCTGTGATCACAGTCTGCGTTTATTTGATAAAAAATAAAAACAGTAAAAATGTTGTAATATTTTAATTTAAAGTAACTGTCTTCTGAGAATGTATGCTAAAATTTAATTTATTCCTGTGATTAAAGACTGCATTTGCTTGATCAAAAATACAGTAAAAATAGTGAAATATTATTTTAATTTAAAACAACGGTCGTCTGTGAATTTATGCTAAAATCTCATTTATTCCTGTGATAAAAGACTGCATTTACTTGATCAAAAATACAGTAAAAATAGTGAAATATTATTTTAATTTAAAACAACTGTCATCTGTGGATTTATGCTAAAATTTAATTTATCTCTGTGATAAAAGACTGCATTTATTTGATCGAAAATACAGTAAAATATTTGAAATATTATTTCAATTTAAAACATCTGTCGTCTGTGAATATATGCTAAAATTTAATTAATTTCTGTGATAAAAGACTGCATTTATTTGATCGAAAATACAGTAAAAATTTGGAAACATTATTTTAATTTAAAACAACTGTCGTCTGTGTTAATGTATACTACTAATACTACTATACTAATGTATACTGTACTAAAATATTATTTATTCCTATGATCAAATGCTGTATTTGTTTGATAAAAAAATACATTAAAATTTGTAAATTATTATTTTAGTTTAAAATAACTGTTTGCTATGTGAATATATAGTAAAGTGTAATTTAATCCTGTGATGTGCAGCTGTATTTTCAGCATCATTACTTCACCACACATGATCTTCAGAAATCAGAATAATACACTGATTTTCTGCTCCAGAAACTGTAGAATATTTTAAGTTTGGAGTTGATAAAAAAAAAGTTTATTCATCAAGGTCGCAATTAAACTGATCAAAAGGTGACAGTAAAGACATTTATAATGTTACAAAAGATGTCTATTTGAAATAAATACTGTTTATTGAACTTTCAGAGAAACACTATTTATGATAACACTCATATTAAGAACCATTAATAATAACTGAGCACACTGATTTCTGAAGATCATGTGACACTGAAGATTGGAGTAATGATGCTGAAAATACTTCTACGCATCACAGAAAAACATTACATTTCACAACATAATAGAACAGAAAACACAACATCATGTGGTCATGTTGTCTTCGACAGCTGTAGATGATCAGGATGCCGTGGCTGACATCACTTCCTCACCACTGTGTTTGACAGGGCTGTCTGGATTGGCTCCTGCTTTAGTTGGTTCAGTGTTGCGGGATCGAACAGCATTACGCTGAGATTCTCTCTCGCTCTCGGTCACCATGACGACGCAGTTTTCAGGAAGCCTGTTGGATTAACAGTATAAAAAATACATTACAATAGCAATACTATTAACCCTCTGGTGTTGTTGTCATTTATGACCAAAATAAAATGCATTTATTAATTTTTTTACTTTATTAGAATGGTTTGACACTTGATAAGGTTTTGCCACCTGTTTTGTGTGAAAAAAAAAAAAATCATGAACATAATACGAAATGGTCCTGAAAAAAAAGAAAAGTCACTTGTATTGTTCGCAGTGAAAAAGGACAACGCTGGACACGAATGTGAAGTGGATTCATCTAGAGGAAACGTTTAGTCATGCACCCAAACAAAATCTCACTGAAAGCTCATTTTTAAGATATCAACCTCAAATTTGGAATCAAGTCGGTTTGCTGTCAGTTCCCTCAATATAACTTGGAACGCCACACAACTATCAAATGAAGGTTTAAAGCAGAAGTGTGCAGCTTGTTACCCAGGATTGAGCTCGGCGGCTCTCCTGAGGCTCCTGCCCGTGTTTCTCTTGGCTTTGGAGCTGGAGACCGACACTCCGAGTTCTGCATCTTTCTCCGGTCTCTTCTTCGGACTGCTGCATCTTTCCGTCTTCTGAAGGACAGGCACAAACACTTCATCAGTGATCAGAGAAGCTTCTGCTAAAACAAAAGGCCATCCTCTAATGCTCCTATGGCTCTTACCTCTTCATCTACATTATTCCTCGTTTCTGCATGATTTTTTTTTCTTTTACACTCCTGGTTTTCCGCTGCTTCGTTCTCAGGCTGAGGGACTCTGCTTGTTATGAGGCTTTCTGGAACAATTTCCATAGGAAACATATCAGCTGGCACTGCCTCGTCCCCTCTGGACTCTCTAAAGTGCTGTTTCTTCTCGCTTTCGTCTAATACGTCGTTGTTATTGTTATTACAAACTTCTGGGTCTAACTGGAAGCTGCGCTCTCGATCATCATCGGCGGGAGGACTGCAGCAGTCCGAGGCAGCGGAAACACCAGAAGCAGACGCAGGGCTGTTCTTATATCGACCGTAAAGGAACGACACCTTCATTTGCTTCTTTGGAGGCTGGGAAGACGCTCCAGAAGTTTTCTTGGATGAGGACTGAGGTCGAATCGTCCCGTTGGCCACAGCTGGAGATCCCCTGCCTTTGCCTTTATCAGACGGGTGGCTCGTGTCAGAGTAGTTCTTACAGCTGCCTTTTCCTCTACTGTAAAATAATAATAATGATAACAATTAAAACGGAGATACGATCATTTGAACATCACATTTTGCTGCTTCTTAAATTTGCAGGTAAAAAAAATGTATAAATAAAAAATGAGAACAAAATGGGTGTGTAAAAAACTAACAAGCAATACCTTAATAATAATGATAATTTGATTTATATACATAATATTACTGAATATAGTATCTTTATTTTACAATACTAGTAGTAAAAAGATTATAAGAAAATAGAGTAGATTTTTTATTATTAAAAATAATGATTTTATATAATAAATTTACAATTAAAATATTAAATAATAAACACAAACGAACAAAAAAAATTGTAATAATGTTTATATAATAAACGTATTTTTTTTTTTTTAAATAACTGAATGTTTTATTTTTTAAATAAATAATGATTTACTATTTTTTTATATTGCTATTATTAATTATGTTTATTTAATAAACTTACACTCCTGTCAAAAGTATTTTAACATTAATATTTTTGATGTTTTTAAAGAAGTCTCTTCTGCTCATCAAGCCTGTGTTTATTTGATCAGAAATACAGAAAAAACTAATATTGTGAAATATTGTTACTATTTAAAATAACTGCTTTTTATGTGAATCTCTGTTAAACCGTAATTTATTTCTGTGATGCACAGCTGTATTTTCAGCATCATTGCTCATCACATGATCTTCAGAAATCAGAATTAGATACTGATTTGCTGCTGATAATATATTGTGTTATTATTATTATTCTCATTATGTTCTTCTTTCGTTGTGAGGTAACAAACAAACAACCAAACTGAGCACTAAAGTTTGTGCGGAGCAGCATTGACTGTGAACCAAGTGAATCCTGAAAACAATGCAAACCTGGTTTGTATGCGTGTGTGATTCCTAGTAATGAGTCGTCTCACCTGACGCCGTTTGTGACGCTGATATTTTCTCGAGGTACTGAGTTGTGATTGCTACGTGGACTCGGTGTGGAGAAGTCGCTCAGAATGTGCTGAGCTTGATGGAAAGCCATCAGACAAACAGCAGCTAGAGAAGAACTGCGGAGAGAAGAGCTTTGGTATGAATGCACAGAAGCAAAGCGGGGTGTTTGGTGCTGGTTTGAGTATGATATGGGCTGCTGACCAGGTGAAGACCAGTGTGAGGATCCAGAAGGGCTGCTCCCAGCCGGGCCCTGGGACCACCTGAGCACACAGAGGCAGCATGTGGTGAGGAAGAGTCACGTTCAGGGTGAAGTGGAAGAGGGAGCCTCGTTCTGTCACCAGAGTCAAGTCTCTGATCACCCACGAAGAGGTGAAGTCTGGAGTGAATCTGGAGAGATGCAGAGAGAATCAAAATACATAAAAGTGTCTGTAATGGCATATGATCTGCACTTCATTAAAACAGATATTGGATAGTATGCACATGCTCTTTGACATTAGCACTCGAGACGCACGCGATGGTGATTTCTGAAGACGAGTTGTAGTCCACTTGGAAAGACCTGCAGTCTTGCACCTCAAAGCCATAACCTTGACATTTATATCCATTAATGCTCATGGACACTACAGTCAACGGCAGCTCGCCTGCATTCTCCACCTTAAAGCTCTTCTGGATGGAAAACAAGGGCTTTCTTGACTGTAAACCTGTGAAAAGACAAGAAACTGAATGGAAGATGCTGCTAACGCACTTTGCATAGTGTCCTCTTTCACTATTTATCTGTGTTTTAATATATATATATATATATATATATATATATATAAAAATGTGTAATATGTTTTTTTTTCCAAATGTATTTATTATGTATTATAGTTACTTTCAATGTACTCTCATTATAAAAGAACTTAATTGTTTATTTAACTCCCAAAAGCAAGTTTTTGTTAAAATCAAACAAAATTCAAAATAAAAAGGGAATATATCGGTATCGGCATCGGCCAAATGAGTAAAAAAAAATATCGGATATCGGATATCGGCGAAAATCCAATATTAAATAAAATAATTTAAAAAAACCCTTTAACTGATGTTAACTAAACAGCCAATCAGAGTTTGGCCAAAACATGCTGAATCAGCCAAACTGAGGCTGATGTGAGGAAAACACCAGGAAAAGCCCCACATTAGCTTAAATAGCGTTAGTTAAATAGAGATGAGCTGACAGAAGAAGTGGAGCTCACCATCTCTGCACTCCATGAGGCTCGACTGGGGCACATTGAAGCGCAGTGAAGCTGCAGGACCGGGGAGCTTCCCTCCGACTCGCAGGAGCTCCTTAGCCCCGTAGCCTTTAACCAGAACCATGTCAAACACAGTCAGGTTGTTCCTGTCACAAAACAGAGAGAGCCACAATTACTATGTGCTAACAACTCCTAGAAAAAAAGGGTCTACTTGCATTTGTGTGCACTCACAATATCGACAATATGTTGTGTTTTTGTAAAATAAAGAAAACAAACGTTGTATTCTGCCGTCTCGGTGCATCACAAAAATGAACTGAAACTCAGCGTACAGACCTCCTGGATAATTGAATCATCAATGCCTCACAAACATGAGAAATATTTCTATAGAAAGCTTGAAATATTTACTTTAAAGGAATCAATTTAAACAAAGCAATTCTCTCAGATTATGTATGAAAGGTGCATTACTGTGGAGATCAGCGAGTCAGCTGATTTATCTTCGCAGCTGAAACACTGACTCAGAACACAATTAAAATCTCTCTTTGCTGTTTTCCCGTCACATAGTCATCACTTTTGTGTTAAGCTTTATGTGTGTGCTTGAGCACGGAAAAGGCTTTATATTAAAGGCCCACCAACAGCAAGATTTTTACTGGTTTTTAAAGAATTCTCTTCTGCTCACCAAGCCTGCATTTATTTGATCCGAAACACACAAATATTTTAAATTATTTTAAATAATTGCTGAAGATCATGTGACACTGAAGACTGGAGGAATGATGCTGAAAATTCAGCTGTGCATCACAGAAATAAATTACAGTTTAACACATATTCACACAGAAAACAGCTGTTTTAAATTGTAAAAATATTTTACAATATTACTGGTTTTGCTGTATTTATTTCGGATCAAATTAATGCAGGCTTGGTGAGCAGAAGAGACTTCTTTAATAAAACAAAAAACTGTTCAAAGACTTTTGACTGGTCGTGTATATTTAAGGATATGTAATTAGACTACTAATCGACTAGATAAAAATTTTAGTTTGCAGACCAAATTGTAAATCATTTTTCAAAACGTGTCCTAGGAAATAAATTGAGGTTTTTATGACCGTTCTGTCCATAGCAACTTAATCCATTCAACACATTTCTAATGAAAGAGCTCAGTGCTAAAGAGATAAATGATTTGTGCGGAGCAGAACCTGATGAGGATCACTGAGGTGACGTGTTTGTGTTCTGTGGGTCGGTACAACACCGAAACCGTCCTGGACTCCTCCGGCCGAAGGAGGAATCTCAACACACTGCTCTGATTGCAGAACACAAGAGTTATTAAATACACAACGCACACTTCACAGTGTTTAATAAGATCATGAGCTTACCTTGTGATCAGCAGCCAACAGAAGAAACTCTGCTGTAGTGATGTTCACAGAAAGTGGACTAATATTAAACCTAGAACAGGTACATATATGTCCTGGAGTTATTTTTCATGAACACTGTTATAATTGTTAACTAAAATAAAAAAATAAATAAAAAATTGGCATTTTTTTGTTAACTGAAACAAAGCTGAAAAAAAGAAAAAAACAACAACAGACAAACAAAAAGAATAATAAAATAAAATAAAAAAGACAAAACCAGAAATAAAATCAAATATAAATATCTGCTAAAAAATTTGAAATTTCTTGTGAACTAAATAAAACAAAAAAACTAGTTGAAGTACTAAAATGACTGAAACCATAATAATAATAATAATAAATAAAACAAAATGACGAAAAGAAAAGAAAAAAATATATATAAATATCTGCTGAAAAAATTTGAAAGATCTTGTGAACTAAATGAAAAACAATAATTGAAGTACTAAAATGATTGAAACCAAAATAAAAATAAAATGAATGAAATAAAAAAACATGACAAAAGCACATGAAAATACTCAAATTAAAGCTAATTAAAAATATGAATAAATACTATTATAATAAAAAAAAAAACACTAAAATAACACATCTCATGACTCTTTAACCTTATGTAAAAAAATATATGTCCTATTTACATCAACAATTTGGCATGTAAGCGCTTGTAATTACTGTATTTCATACTGCACCAGATATTACATTTTTCATAAAGGCATTGTAATTAATGGTCAGAATTTAGGCCACATGAGTGTGTGTTTACAGTAAATACCATTTGGTCAGCACGTCGAGGGCTTCGAGGGGAACCGGGTATGAGGACAGCGTTCGGACTTCCACAGAGACCACCGAACCGGTCGGGTTCTTCAGAGTGAACTTCTTCACCTGGAATTAAATTACAACAATTAGCTGTATAATGCCTACGTAACTAAGTTCACACAATGAGGGAAATGCACTAAAACAAGCCATATTTGATTTTCACTAAAGATACTCTCTAAAGAGTTTTAATGTGCGAGTTTAAAAGATCTTTACGAGTGTTTGCATACCTTACTCTCATTTACAGGTGTGGCCCCGAAGTCCAGGTGTGAAGAGTGGTTTACAGGAAGTCTGGGCCACCTGAAACACACACACACACACAGCGAGAGTCACAGATGCATACATAGTCAATAAAACAGTATGTATATTTGTAGTGCATGCACAGGTCTGTCTACATCTTTTCACATGTTCACCTGCATGAAAACTCTTTGCTGCAATGCCAACGGCTACAGAGCGCAGACGCCAGACTGCTGTCTACTCTCCAGAGAGATGAGGAGGATTCTGGGAGAAGAGATTGCTGCCACTCAGCATGTCCTGCACAGAACCACAAACAAAAACAACTTACTTGCACCGAGTGCATACTCATAAAAGATGCAAAAACTACTATATCACAATCTATTCAATCCACTTACAGGACAAGTTTACACTCTAGAGGGCCTTAAGATGACCTAAAAGTTATTTAAAATAGGACCAGATGTGCAATAAAATAAGCTGAAACATCTAATAATTACACTATTTATTTTATAATTAAAAAACTTCCTCACAGGGTTATTATGGAATACTAAAATCATAAAAAACATAAAATAATAATAATATAAAAATCTATAAACATATTTCAGCTAGTTGCCAAATCAACATTTATGCGATTTTATGTATTAAACTTTTTAGAAATTTAAATGAAAAATAAATTTTATATATATATATATATATATAATATAATATTATATTATATATAAAGATCTCAATGATACTACAATAACAGTTCTTCCAGGTTTTAAAATTATGATTTCTAGACCTTTAGAAATCACATAAAATAATAAAAACATTTAACGCCATGGGCTTTTTTTTCTTCTTTTTTTTTTTATATATGCTTTTTACTATTTATGCCAAGCTCTAAAATAATTTATTGGGTAGAAGTTGTGAATAAAAAAAAAATATTAGTAAAAATCCTTCTCCAGTAATCATGAAAAATAATCCGCTTTTAAAACTTCCCGAATCATTTTGATTCATCATTTTAGCTGTTTTTTCAGTTGCAGGAACTAGATTAAAATAAGTTTTCAGAACAAAACCAGGGCTACAGGAGCCTTTGAATATTGTTTAGACGATGGAGGACAAAAAGGTGCGTGTCTCACCTGCTCTGGACAAACGGACAGGACAGAGACGTCCACACTCCTCGCCAGACTCAAACACAACCTCTCCCTGCTGAGGATCAGTTCAGACAAAAACATGCAACGTCTGGGGCTTAATAATATCTCCTGAAGTAAGATAATGCAGCACAAAACACATTAACTGCTTTTTCCTGAATATCATCACATGAGCTCGATCGCAAACAAAGCCGGAGCAGAACATTTGTGCGTCTCAGATTTGTTCCCGAATGAATCTATATTTGAATGAATCATATGAGTCAGTGATTCAATGATCCGTTCATAAAGACTTGCTTAGTTTCTAAATGAATCAGGCGTTCTGAACGAATCGTTTGAATGAATGATTCAGTGACCTACTGGTGGTTTTAGGGTCATATTTATTTATCTATCACAGGACTAAACCAGCTCAAAAACACACTCGTAATTACCATGAGCAATATCAAATATCAAGTTATTATTTTAGTGTGAACCGTGTCTGTATTTTGAAGCATGTTCAGACGTATTTTTTACCTTTGCAGCGGAAGAGTATGTTTGGAGGTGAAGCTCCACTGGAGTCCCCACACTGGTTCTCAGAGTCACTGTGCCCCTGAGGATTGTGGGTAAAGATGTGCTGAGCAGCTGAAGAGACAGAAGCTTCCAGCTCCCTGGCCTCACTTCAAGGGACTTTGTCAAATTTACAATCTATGAAATGAGAAAATGTATTTTATCTCAGGAAAGCTGTAAAATCATTTTGTGTGGCATTCATTTATATTGATTTTTTAATGTTTTTTAAAGAAGTCTCTTCTGCTCACCGAGCCTGCATTTATTTGATCAGAATTACAGTAAAAGTAGTAATATTGTGAAATATTTTAACAGTTTCAAACAGCTGTTTTCTGTGTGAATCTCTGTTAAAGTGTAATTTATTTCTGTGTTTCCAACATCATTTCTCCAGTCTTCAGTGTCACATGATCTTCAGAAATCATTCTGATTTGCTGCTCGAGAAACATCTCTGATTATTATTATTATTATTAACAATATTTAAAACAGTTGAGTATATTTTTTGATGAATATAAAGATCCAAAGATCAGAATTTATCTGAAATAAAATGCTTTTGTAACATTATGCACTTTACCATTCAAAAGATTCGAGTCAGTATCTTTTTTTTTTGGGGGGGGGGATAAAATGAATACTTTTATTTAGCAAGGATGCTTTAAATTGATATAAAAAAATGATAAAGACATTTAAAACTTTACAAAAGATTTCCATTTTAAGATAAATGCTGTTCTTCTGAACTTTTTTATTCATCAAAAGAAACCTGAAAAATTATACTCCATAATAATAATCATATTAATAATCAGAAATGTTTATTATTACTAGAATAATGATGCTAAAAAAATTCAGCTGCGCATCACCGAAATAAATTACACTTGAACAGACATTCATATTGAATGAAGCTAGTTGAAATAATAAAAATATTTCACAATATTACTGCTGTATTTTGAATCAAATAAATGCAAGCTTTAAAAAAAAAAAAAAAATTTTTACTTTTCAGGAATTTGTAACTGGTCATGTATAATATTATTTCGTTTTAATAGTGTATTATTATAGAACTATGTTAATTAGTTAGCATAAAAACGCTAGCATGTGATTACCTTAACGAGTCTGTGCTGGGACAGAGAGATGTTAGTGATCCTGAAGCTGATGAAGAAAGGGTTAAAGATCCAGAGCTCGAGCTGCTCAGATCCCCTGTGCTTCTGACGCACCTGAACTAAAGATCTCAGCTCAGAGCTGAAGCGTCTGAAACACACACAGACGAACAGCGTTTACGGTCACTTCACACGTCTGATGAAGGGAGGACACTTCTGTTCACATGCACACAAGAGATACTTTTAACATTTAAAACATTGGGTGCATTTACTTGATAAAAAAAAAAAATACAGCTGGTTTTACAGAGAATAAATTAACCAGTCAACACTGTGTCTAACAGTGATTTAAATATTATATTTAAATACAGATAAAGTTAAAGCATAAGGTAATCTGCAGTAAATCTGCTCTTACCTGTGTGTGCTTTCCAGCAGT
>NC_081760.1:802500-892500 GCF_963082965.1 Carassius carassius
TCATTTACATTATGAAGCAGAAATGTAATCTGTAGCAATGTAATATTATAACAACACATGACAAAACACAAGAATTTTAGATTTAAAAAATGCCAGATGCAGGAAGAACACACACAAATGCAAAAAATGGCTTGAATTTTGATGGCTCCTAATGCAATAATTGTTTCTTTCTGTGCAGGCTGCAGGAAAAATATCAACAGGAACAAGACTTTAGTCATGTGGGATTACATGAGTGTCTTTCCTGTGTGTGTGTGTGTGTGTGGCTGGATCTCAGCACAAAGGATGAACCAATAAGAACATCTGCATTCTTAAAAACACACCACAGCAAGCAAAAGCAGATGCATGACACACACCTGAGTTTGTGTTAGATTAATGCTCTGTATGTGGGGGAATAACAGAACGCTGTCTTTCCTATAAACGTCCTTGACTGACCCCCCATGGACACCAACCCCAAAAACCTGAGAGAGAGAGAGAGAGAGAGAGAGAGAGACAGAGAGAGAGAGAGAGAGAGAGAGAGAGAGAGAGAGAGAGAGAGACCAAGAGAGAGAGAGACCGAGAGAGAGAGAGGGAGGGAGGGAGAGAGAGAGAGAGAGAGAGAGAGAGAGAGAGACAGAGAGAGAGAGAGAGAGAGACCGAGAGAGAGAGAGACCGAGAGAGAGAGAGGGAGGGAGGGAGAGAGAGAGAGAGAGAGAGAGAGAGAGAGAGAGACAGAGAGAGAGAGAGAGAGACCGAGAGAGAGAGAGAGAGAGAGACCAAGAGAGAGAGAGACCGAGAGAGAGAGAGGGAGGGAGGGAGAGAGAGAGAGAGAGAGAGAGAGAGAGAGAGAGAGAGACAGAGAGAGAGAGAGAGACAGAGAGAGAGAGAGAGAGAGAGAGAGAGACAGAGGGAGAGAGAGAGACAGAGAGAGAGAGAGAGAGACCGAGAGAGAGAGAGAGAGGGAGAGAGAGAGGGAGGGAGAGAGAGAGAGAGAGACCGAGAGAGGGAGAGAGAGAGAGGGAGAGAGAGAGACCGAGAGAGAGAGGGAGAGAGAGAGGGAGGGAGGGAGAGAGAGAGAGAGAGAGGCCGAGAGAGAGAGAGAGAGAGAGAGGGAGGGAGAGAGAGAGAGAGAGAGAGAGAGAGAGAGAGAGAGAGAGGGAGGGAGGGAGGGAGAGACCGAGAGAGAGAGAGAGAGAGAGAGAGGGAGGGAGGGAGGAGAGACCGAGAGAGAGAGAGAGGGAGGGAGGGAGGGAGGGAGAGAGAGAGAGAGAGAGAGGGAGGGAGGGAGGGAGAGAGGGAGAGAGAGAGAGAGAGGGAGGGAGGGAGGGAGAGAGAGAGGGAGGGAGGGAGGGAGAGAGAGAGAGAGAGAGAGAGAGGGAGGGAGGGAGGGAGAGACCGAGAGAGAGAGACCGAGAGAGAGAGAGAGAGAGAGAGAGAGAGGGAGAGAGAAAACTCATTTCATGATACATGAATAATGCCATACCAGTGTGTTCCTCAATCATTTAAATATTTTAATAAAATGTTTTATGCTTAAAAGCTTGAAGTTTAAATTGAGCTCATTATTAGATAAATCAGTCAACAATTTCTTAAGAAAAACCAGTCACTTTTGTGACACCTAATCGTTTGCTTTGAAGTACATTGTTACAATGTTGCATTTTCTCATTTACTTCACTTTCACAAGGAAACATTTATATTCCCAACAACGGTTAACTGTTCTGGACTGTTACGGTACAGATCATAAAAAAAGTGGACAATAATCATTCATTCAAAGAAATGCTGATCTTTGAACTTTCTGTTCATCTGAGAATCCTTGAAAATAAAGTGTATCACGGTTTCCACAGAAATATTGAGCAGCACGACTGTGTTCAACATTGATAATAATCAGAAATGTTTCTTGAGCAGTAAATCATCATATTTTCATGATTTCTGAAGATCGTGTGACACTGAAGACTGGAGGAATGATGCTGAAAATACAGCGGAGCATCACAGAAATAAATTACACTTTAACACAGATTCACACAGAAAACAGCTGTTTTACATTAGAATAATATTTTACATTTTTTCCTGCATTTTTGATCAAATAAACACAGGTTCCTTACTTTAGAATTAGTAGCTGTTTCCAAACTTTGGACTGAAGGTGTGGACGTACAGTTTAGTTCATCTGGAATCAGTAACAGACTACAGTTTGTGAGTAATCTGTGATCTACACGCACTGCTGTGGGAATACCATTTAACAATCACTTCATGCTTCTGCACTGCTGCCAAGCTAAATAAATCTCTCCAAAGTATGAATCCCTCCCACATGTCTCCGTAAGAATGCCCCTCAGCAATATTAAGTGAAAAAACGACTTGCCTGGTATGATATCAGCCCATGGGTTGATGTGTTAATAAATAAAGTGATTTCTTCATTGCCCTCCTCTGTGGGGAGGAAAATGATTTTAAAAGATGCTCCCCCTCCAGGTGGAATCACCTGTAACGTGAAATAAAACACACTCTGAGCAAGAATACTTTGATATGGGAGAATGAGAGTGATTAAAGTGTGGAGAGAGAGAGAGAGAGTGGGGTCATACTTACCCTTCTGTGGAAGGAAGGTGTGTGGAAATGTCTGCTGGACGTAAACATAGAGAGCAGAGACACTGGGAGCTCTGGGCTGGGGTTGTGGATGTGTACAGTTTCAGCTCTCGGCAGCCACACCGGCCTACAGAATACAAGAAGCATCATCATCATTAACCCTCTGCTGCTGTTCCGGTATTTTAGACCAAAGAAATAAAATTGGGGAAAAATGTTAAAACTCAGTGCTTCATTGGATTGGTACTAAACATGGTGAATTCTAGGGCTGTCCATTTTTTCTTTCTTTCTGAATTTAGAATAGCCATCGAAATTACAATTAAAATCCACATTCAAATGCAAACTTTTAGGAGTGCGTTAAGGAATTATCTGCGAGATGCGATGACGATGTGTCAATGCATTTCAATGTTTTTGTTAGCATATATCCAGTTGAAGCCACTAGATTGAAGCGTTGTTAATTACAAATGTTGCAGGAAACGTAAGAATCATTTTTGTATAAGATGTTATGTACGTCAAAACTCCAAATCAAGCCGTTCACATAGAGTGCATATTTCGCGCATTTTCTATCAGAGCTGCATTCGTGTCTCACACACAAAAAAGCAGCAGCATGTTAATAAAGCAATGTAAAATTAATGCAAGTTCAACTATCTTAGTGTCTGAGACTTTATGGCGGGGTTTGTTTCCCATTCCACTGCAACTCGTGTTTTTAATTAAAAATGTACTCTGTGTGATTGGCTTTCCGCCCTCTGTATTAAACTATGCATGCATGCTGTTTTGTTTATAGGTAAGCAACTTAATTATAATTGGTTTATAACACTTTTTTTCCAAAGATCGTCACGTTATCTTATGCTTTGAATAAAAGTGCATTAGTAATATTTTGCTCGATGCGCCCTCTTGTGGCCTCAGGAGAGAAGACAAAAGCTTTTCTTCGCCCTAATGGAAATTATGCATTTTAAATTCAAATATAATTCGAATTCTTTGATAATATTTAAGTTAAAAAATAATAATAATTTAGTTTTTCAGCCATTTTGAAAAGTTGGCAGCCACTATATTATACCAAAAAAAATTGGGGACTTGATTCAAAAAAGCTAAAAGGTAATTTCACTCTATTTATAACTTAAATACCGCTTTAATTTAAAAATTACATTTATTTATTTATTTTTTACATTTTATGCCGAAAATAGTCCATTATTTATATATTAATATACAACATAAAATACACTCAAAATGCAAGATATTAAAGAAAAAAAACATTATTGAAATTAAATGTAGTATATTCATTTCACAAAAAGAGGGTTAAAGCAAAAAACTGATCTAAATGATGCTAATATGAAGTTTGTTGCCTTGAAACATAACCGTGCTCAAAAGGCGATCATTCGTCGATGTCTCCAGACTCTCACAGAGCTCACGCTTCCCCAAACGAGAACAGGGTTACAACACATCAGCAAAGATGAAAGTAAATGTCACTCTTAGTCACATACGTCTATTTAAAGACTCGGGCTGGCCTTTCAAAGCTGAATCTGCCCACAAAAAGCTTAGCAGCTTGGCTCTTTATCTTGCAATGTTCCTGTGGTCAAAGGTTTCGCTTCAAAAGAGAAACATCAGCACGTAAAACACGGCAGCCAATAAAACACCTCTGCATTATTTGCACTGGTATTAAATCTTACGTTTTCATGTGTGTCCGACCAGACATGCTACAGCTTTAGTTATTAAAACTCAACACTGCTAAACAACAGACTACATTTAACAACTTGCCAGCTATTGGTTCTTTATGGAAAGAATAGCATCCGAAAGCTTTATGGACAATTACTCAACTTTTAAAACATTGAAACTAGATATTAAAAAAGTAGTAATAAAATGCATGAATAAAGAAAACAAGTGGACTGTTTAAAATCACAATTTAATTTACAATAGTGATGCATTGAACTTTCAGCCGAAACTGCAACTTGTGTTTAATTCCCGCTTCTACAATTAAGAGTTTTGCACGTTTTTACACAATGCAGATCAGCAAAAAATGATGCCAGTGAAGCAATATGTAAAATCGGAAATATCAAGAGGCAACTCGCAGCTAGAGAACTTTACCACGACCTGAGGACATTATAATCTGAACAGCATTGCAAGTTTGATGACCCAGTTCTCCAAATTTAATAATTGAAATGTTATTTTAATCTTTTGGCTAAAAGAAAAAACGTATATTTCATTTTTGGCATTTCTGTAAACAAAACATTTTAATGCATCACAGAAAAATTCATTTCAGTTTAATTTATAATATAACTGCCATTAGTACGAAATATTATGGCAGAAATAATAATAATAATAGTAGATATAATAACTATTATTAATTAGGACATAATATTGATGAACATATATAACATACATACAAATCAATAAATAAAATTATATTGTTATTTGCTCATTTAGTCCTTATTGGATCAAAAATACCAAATTAAACTTCAACAATGGATGTGTGCATTGGATATTAGTCATAAAAACACAGAGATAGTCTGTGTGTGTGTGTGTGTGTGTGTGAGAGAGAGAGAGCATGTGTGTGTGTGTATCACGATATATTATATATTACATCATACATATTATATGACATGTAACCATTTAAACAATTTGTGCTACACATAGGATTTCATGCTAAATTTGGCATCACATGCATGACCGTAAAAAGCTACAAGGTCACCGAAGTCAAGACCTTGGTAAATGTTTAATGTTAAAAAATAAAAAAAATTCTCTGAATAACTTATTTGCCTCCACTGTGTTGCCAGATCCAGCTGTTATACGTTTCTTTGGACATTTCTTTTCCACTTAATATGACATTTTAGAAAGTAAAAGTTAATTTTAGGGTAAGCGATATCTTTATCATATTTCCAAATAATTTAATAATTATTATTTTCCTTTTTTTATAGAAATATCATGCAATGCATCTGACAGTAATCAAAGGTTATTGGTTATTTGACAGTTTACTGCAGACATGATACAATATTCGGTAAGGCTAACACTAAAAATAAATAAAAAATGATATTATCTGTCAGAAACATTATCAACACTATCAAAAACAGCAGCATTTAACACTAATACACAGATCTGAAGAACAAGCAGTTTACAGAGTGAAATAAAAATTGCAAACACTATCCATGAAGAAGTCTATGCTATTTCCTTCAGTATACTAGTTAAATTTGTTTAAAACATTCATAAGAGCACTAGACAAAGTAATAATATAGCTATTAATGAAAACTATATGCTAAGTGTAATAAGTGTTGTTGCATGAATAATAAACAACTGATAAAATGATCCACCCCTAACCAAACCTAAACTAAAGTATTTTGATACAATAAATATGGTATAATTTAAGTGTTCATCCCTCCAAAACAGAGAAATATATTTCACACACACATCTACACGTCTGTGTATTTTAAAGTGCTTGGTGTATATAATGAGTTGTTTTTGTAGGGGTTATTATAGCACAATTCTTAACCTCTGCGAAGAGCTATTTTTCTAACCCTAGCTATGGCAATGATCACATGTTAAAATGATTGCACACCTTTTTCTGTTACACTACTTATAATCGACCTGTGTGCACACGCTCTTACTTCGTATTTCAAGTTTGACAAGTGTTTAAATACACACTTCATGCCTTCTGCACAACTGAAATCTTCAGATTATAACTGTTAAATGTAAATTATGTCCTGGTGATAAATGTCGGGGATTCAAACTCTTTTCATTTGAAAATTCTCTTCTTCATATTCAGTGGGACCTGAAGCTTTAGCTTTAACTACATGTTCACTACATGCCTCAGCCTCTCAAGAGCATTCATGAAATGAGTGAAAGAGATTTAAAGAGACCTTTAAAAACTTTTTTTATGTATATAGAAATAACAATTTATATTATTAAGTTTTGAAAAGAAGTTATACTTTATAAGCTTATGCTGTAAAAATTTACCGTCATTTTAACGGTAAAAAACAGTGAAAATGCTACAGTAAAAAAACATTTGAATGGTTAACGGTAAGTTCCCCTAATATATATGGTAAAAAACTGTAATGCAGAAAATTTTACGGTAAGATTATGTTTTTGGAATTGAAAAAAAAAAGTAAAATTTACAGTTCCCAGAATTCCCTGCATTGCATTTTAAATTTTATGTTTTTCCTTTGAAATAACTAATGTTTGTTCATAACCACCTGACTGTGATGGTTATCAGTGTCGATACAAAACAGATTTCAGAACTTCAATAGGTTCAACATTACATCAGTTAAAGAAATACATTTTTTAATCGTAAATAGGGCTGTGCAAAAAAAATCGATTTTCGATTTTCATGCGCATCTAGTCAGTAAAGGCGCTCCTGTAATTATTGGTATATCTCCAGCCCGTGCGTTCAGGTCAGGATTGCCAAAACAAAACCTGCCCAATTACTTCTCAAAACTAGTCCAATCTAGATCAATTTTTTTTAACAAACAAACAAACAAACAAACAAATAAAAAAAACATGCAGGTTATTGCATTTGCTGATATTGAGGGTAAAATTTATAATATATAATCACTTACTGTTGTCCGAAGTCCAGCGTGGCCGGCTGAAACTGGAGTGGTCTCCGACTCTCCTGCATATAAAACGAGGTGCTGAGGAGAGAAGAGAGAAATAGATTTGCATGTCAAGCACATTGATGCTTTTTACATTAAAAATACTGAGAATCAAAACCACCAGGAAGGTTTAAGCGCTGCTCTCTGGGAAAGCAGGGAATGAACGGAGCATACTTCCAGGATGAGCAAATCAAAACAATGTGTGTCCCTGGAGCACAAAAGCAGTCTTGAGTCTCTGGGGGATATTTGCAGCAATAGCCAAAAAAACATTGTATGGCTCAAAATGATCGACTTTTCTTTAATGCTAAAAATCATTAGGATATTAAGTAAAGATCATGTTCCATGAAGATATTTTGTAAATTTCTTACCGTAAATACATCAAAACTGAATTTTTGATTAGTAATATGCATTGCTAAGAGCTTAATCTGAACAACTTTAAAAGTGATTTTCTCAATAGTTCGATTTTTTTTTTCACCCTCAGATTCCAGATTTTCAAATAGTTGTATCTCGACCAAATAATGTCTGATCCTAACAAACCACACATCAATGGAAATTTTAATTATTCAGCTTTCAGATGATGTATACATCTCGATTTCGAAAAATGTACACTTAAGACTAGTTCTGTGGTCCAGGGTCACAAATAACAATATGTCGTCCATGTAATAATGCATACTGTTCAGTAGAGATAGGATTTTTCAAAAATATTGCATTTGAATATATGGGCTCGTAAAAAATAAAAAAAACTAATATTTGAATACAACATCACCATTTCTGAACAATTAGACATGATTAAACATTAAACAACAATGTTCTACAACAATGTTACATTATATCTAGGTTTTCTATTTTTTAAGGTTTTCTTTTGGTTGAAAATGTGTGTAAACAAAAAATATCATATCATATACAAACAGAAACTTAAAAGGTAGTCACGGCAACCCGTCAAAATAAAAGTTCGGTTTAACTTGAATAAACTTTCTCATGAAATTTATCACGGATTGTCTGTATTTACGGCCCGCAATGCAATTGCAGTAAAATGTGCATATTGTTTAGAAATTTTTTTTATAATAATTTGAATATTCGACTATTTGTGCACAGCCTTAGGGAGAAATACTATGCAACCAAGCACTTTAAGCCCTATTTGTGTTAAATCAAGATCTCATTATGCAAAATCCTGGTTTAAATCAGTGTTAAGAACTAATTCTGGTGTTCTGTGCCCAGACTTTGCCCGAGACAACATTTTACTGGTTCGAAAAGGCAAAAAGGGAACCGACTTAATCACACAATGTCATCGCTTCACATGCATGCCATGAATGTTAATAAACCACACACAGTTTTGTTGGCAGTCCCAGCGAATGACTTCATTCCTCCTGAGAGACGCATGCCTGCATACTACACTTATTATGCTACAAGAGAATATCATGTGATTCAGTGTGAACATTCGAGAACGACTGAGAAAAGCTACATGAGCTTTCATGAAAAGAAAAAATAAGCAACGTGTAAGGTTGCACAATTTAGACATCAAAACCATGTAGCAAACACCAGAGAATCATAATCTAGGCTGCCACACAACAAGTGTGCAAAAGAGTGACAGGAAACTAAAAACAACAGGAAGTTAAAGTGGGCAACAGGGCAAAGCTGAGCTAATTATTAACACCTCTCTTAATACTAAGAAGCAGGTGAACAGGGTGAATAAAGAGGCCTATGAAGTTATTCTGAGAAGTTTTGTTTTGTTGAGATGAATGAGTTTGGGGGCTGAAAATCATGACCTGAAATGAAGGTCATGAAATGAAAAGTTGGGTAAAAATTCATTTTCAGGTTAACTGCGATGCACACTGATGCTAAAAGGTCTGGGATCAGTTAATAATTTTAAAAATGTCTCTTCTGCTAATCTAGGCTGCATTTATCGGATCCAAAAATACATTAAAAACAGTAAAATTTCTGAAATATTATTCCAATTTCAAGTGGCAGTTTTCTATGTGAATATCTGTTTTAACAATTTATTTCAGTGATCAAAGCAGACTTATTTAGCATCATTACTCCAGTCATCAGTGTCACATGATCGTCAGAAATCATTCTAATATGATGATTTGCCGCTCTAAAAATATTTATTATTATTATCAATATTTTTGAGGAAACCGTGATACATTTATTTAAAATACAAACCTTTTGTAACATTATTTTACTTGATCTAAACTTTTAACAGTTGTGCATGTCAGAACTATTTCAAAATGTATGAAATGTTACAAAAATTTTTTTTACTGTTATTTAATTTACAGTAAAAAATAAATAAAAGAAAATCCATCTTTTCTTTACAGCTAATAATAGACATTTCTCACACTTTGTTGCCAGTAGCATCACTTCCCATCACGAAAGAAAAAAATGTTGACGCTTGAAATGTAGTGCTCATTTCCTGTGTGTGGTGAAACAGGAAGTTGTAAGTAATTTGAATAATGCAGGGGTTAGGAGTGTAGAAATGACACTTTGTAGCTGATCTGAGTTCAGCTTTGCGTTTGAATGTTTCAAAGCCATTTGTACTGTAAATTAGTGTAGGGATGTTCATTTCAACCAGTTAAACGGTTTAAAAAGCTATTTATTTATTTCCAGTAATTTATGGCTGCATGGTTAAAATACGGCATGCATATAAACCAACTGTGCGTTTTTTAGAGAGAGAGAAATTTTTTTTCGCATAAGTCAAATTTTATTACTTAATTCAGAAATAGGCCTAATGCTGACTCTAAATGTTTACAAACATTATAAACACTGTAAACATAGCTCTCTCCACAACAAATCCATTCAATCAATAGTATTAAGAAAATAACAAGAATTAAAAATATCAGAAGCTATAGCAATATAAACGACAAATGAAAACGAATTAATTTAGGCTAAAACGAAACTGAAACTAACGTTGGGTCTCTCATTCCACACAAAATCAAATGTTTCCATATTCGTATATATGAATGCTAAATTATTATTATTAGTTTTTTTAATGGGTCACAGACACTTGGCTATTCTTTCTATTTAATTAAATAAATAATCTTGTCAGTTAACGGTTAATAACCGGTTAACGAGCGCCGGTTCTCAGTTAGGAAAAATAACTGAAATAAACATCACTAGATCAGTGTGAATATTATGGTCTGTTTGAGAGTCTAGTGATGAGCAGGGGGAGGAGCCAACACCCAAAGAAAAAAAAAAGTAAGAAATGAGTCAAATCTTAATCCATTATCCGTCTTAATGAAAATCACATTTGAAAAACTTTCTATGATCTTTTTAAAAGATGAAATCACACCATGCCCTCCCAGAACATTGGAAAAATGTGTTGTTTGTATTTTGAACCAAATGCAGTGAATGTACAGAATATTTTTTACCATTTAAAGGGACAGTTCACTCAAAAATGAAAATTCGGTTATCAATTATTCACCTTCAAGTCGTTCCAAACATGTATGAGTTTCTTCTGTTGAGTACAAAAGAAGATATTTTGAAGAATGTTTGTTGCTGGTCCCCATTGCCTTTGTTCATGTTCAAAAAAATCTTCTTCTGTGTTCAGCTGAAGAAAGTAAGTCATGTTTGGGTTAACTATCCCTTTACGCTGTTCTGTCAGCACAGCAGTGTGTTTTCTAGTCATCCTTCTTGTTTTGGATGTTCTGCAAGTCAAATGTTTGTTCAAATGGATTCTTGACTCGTCTCTTGATGCTTCAACAGCATCTTTTTGCTTATTCATTGTCCCATGAAGAGCAGACGTGAGCACCTGCTGGTATTTTTATATGCATTATTGGTCAAGATGAGTCTGTAAATGTAATATTCTGGGGTAGATGCACCTTAATCTCTACTGACAGCACGTGAAAACCATTTCAGCAGATTGTGAAAACAAAAGACATAGAGAAAATAATCTGCTGCTTTATATATTAATCAGATATTAGTCATTAATACATAGGAAAAATTGATTAAAAATACATCCAGAAGTTATGTCGAGATTAAGATCCAAGGCAAAAGGTTTTTAATAAAAATATTTATTCATTCTTATCAGTTGATCAGTTGTCAGTTGAGCTTTTGTAGACAAAAGCAAAACCATTCATCATTGCATTTAGATAATATTCAACGTTAAACTTAAATTTTGTTGTCAGTTTTGATGGACTTCAATTTTATTTTGGTTGTCAGATTCAACACTTTCGAATGAAGAAATACATTTGAATCAAAACTCAGCAACACTATGCAAAACCTGTTTCCAGCACTGAATAAAAAATAAATGCAATCTAGACTTTTTATCCTCATAATTGTGTGATACAAACTCGCAACTAAGGAGGCTCAGATGAGAGCTAAATTGAGAATTTTTAAAAAAAATTGTAGTATTTATCATTTTTCACTCTAATTCCTAGTAAATTTAACTAATAAATTCAAAGAAATGGCAAGTAATGCATTGAATCAGTGTTGCAAAGTCCACGGTTTTCTTGGATAATTGGGCTACTTTTATTCTATTAGTCTGTGAGTTGAAGTGAACCACAATTGATAGCCAAATTCAACTAGAACACGACTGAGATAGTTTTGAATAGCAGCTGGGTTGGTTTTGTACTGACCTGGCAACCCTATCACTGGCCCCAACCATGAAACTTGTATGCAATAAAAAAAAAAGCATTATCACATGAGCTGGACTTTACTTGTGTGATAAACACGGTGAAACATCCTGAAAGCACTGCAGGAAGTGCCCAAATGTTCTAAGATTTAAAACAGTGGACAAACAGCATAAAGGCAACCAAGAAGGATCCACAATTAGGCAAGAGTGCTTCATTAGAGTGTCTATACTTCACTGTACTGTAAATCTAGATGTGGATCTATTCACCAAAAACAATGTTCTGATCACTTGTAAATAAAAACCCAGACTAAATGTTAAGATGACTTCCTGAAATTCTGACAAAACTTCCTACATTTTTGTATTAATCTGTAAATCTGTAATGCACTCCATTACTGGTAGCGTGAGATTTCCACATTTCACAAATCATTTGACTTGTTTGAATCATTTTTGTGTATATATAGTCATATAGTATTGCTTATTGCATTACACACACTTCCAATAGTGGACCACAAACATGCATAAATATGATTCATTGCAGGAGTTTATTACAATGCAAGCAATCCATGTCCTGCTACTGATGCAGTGTGTGCATACTAGCATGCATCTTGGATCATGCACCCTAGTCTTCTGTCCCATCTATGCACATTCTATTGCTTAACACTGCATTATTGCTATCATACCGCCTCAATGCCTGCTGACGTTAAAACACCAGGAGAGTTATGCATTACAAGATAGCCCCCGCACAACTTACAGTGCACATATTTTATTTTTTACAGATCAGTGTAAAAGATTTAGAAACTGAGTTTTAAAGCCTATAGTTGTACAATTCGCAAGCATGTTTTAGGCTTTCATTTCTCTATTCTTGAGCCCGAAACAACCCACAATGGCGCTGTTCTGCTCTCCCGCAAAAGACTGCTACACTGCTTCCATGAATTCACCAAAAGCGTGATGCATGCATGTGTAGAAAGAGCATTCTGTTGCTCTCCAGGAACTATACATAACAAGAAATATACAAAAAAAAGTTTGACGTCATCCACTATTCAGCATGTTTATTAAGTATCTTGGCAAATGCTGATAAAGCTACGCAAATGTGTCACGGTTTAACAAATTTACAAACGTTTAACTATATTTAAATCCTCATAATTCCGTACATTTTCCCCAAGCCTGAAAAGAGAGTTTAAAAGGGCGATCCAAGCCCACGTAAATAAACTATATAAACAAATATACACAAAATAATTTTTTTATATTGTGCTCTCATACATGAGTTATTAGCCATAACAAAATATTATATTATATAGCTACATGAGTAGTACGACTGTGTCTATTGTATGACGGGTTGCTTGAGAGATTTTATCCAAATTTGGTCACTTCTGCTCATTCAAAAACTCACTTTGGACCAATCAGAGTGAAGCGGTCATCTCCGCTTCCTTGTTTTGGGTCACCCACAGCTTTATTTAAAAGTGCAATGCTTTCATATAAAACGTATTTAAATAAAATAACATAATGCACAATTGAGTCCGACACAAAATAAAAAAACAGCATTCATTTCCTGCATTGAATGTGTTTTTAATAGACATTCAACATCCATGTAACTGCACTTTGCAGTTGATACAGGAAGTGATTCTTGTTGATGCTGCAGTGTTCAAAGCAGTCATTGTGCTTGGTGATAGTCTCTGATTAGGACTTAACCACAGAGCATGCTGTTACCCCGGGTCATGTCAAACCAATGAAGCGACAATGTGAACTATGAAATATCTGCTATGGGCCGACAGCAGGATGAGATTTACAGAGTTGGTGATTGGTAGCATGAGAGGAAGTGGCAAAGAGACATCGAAGAGGGGAAAACATAGAAAAAGTTCCAATGTGAGCAAAATTTGCATGCACTGCCACAAGATGCTTTTTTTTGAATATGATTAAATACACAAATATTCCACATTTTATTGTGGCAATAACCTTCTCAAAACTGGCTTGGCTCAAGAGTCTGCATATTTTCAGGCATTTGCCAATTAATGAAGTCAACACATTCTTCTCCTGCTATTTTAGTGGCAGTCAATTGCCAAGTAAGTGAAAAAATGTAACTCAAATCTCAACATTCGCTGTATTTGCTTCCATTTTTATGCAAATGGTATACTGCATGAAAAAATGTTGCAAGGAAACATCAAGGTGTGAATGCAATTTCTAAAACGCATACTGAGAAATTAAAAAATACTATACACTTGTGCATGCACTACAATGTACACATTTTCCAAGTAAATTCCAAGATAAACTGTCTGACATGCTTTTGCTTATCATGAAGCATAGAATTGTACTTAGTATGAAGTATTTTTAAGGGTGGTGGATCAAATTACTTGTATACCCTGAAAAGGACTTGGTATTTTATAATTCAATAAAAGTCCCAAATGCTGCTGCTCTCAGACATAAGGTGTAAGTCTTTAAAATAGCCAGCAGCTACTTAAAAAATGCTCAAATGTTTCAAATGATCAATAAAGAGAGAAATATAGAGCTAATCAGCATATTGGTTAAAGATAATCATGTTTTTGATGTGTACAGTCGTGGCCAAGTTTTGAGAATTACATAAATATTAGTTTTCAAAAAGTTTGCTGCTAAACTGCTTTTAGATCTTTGTTTCAGTTGTTTCTGTGATGTACTGAAATATAATTACAAGCACGTCATATGTTTCAAAGGCTTTTAGCGACAATTACATGACATTTATGCAAAGAGTCAGTATTTGCAGTGTTGGCCCTTCTTTTTCAGGACCTCTGCAATTCGACTGGGCATGCTCTCAATCAACTTCTGGGCCAAATCCTGACTGATAGCAACCCATTCTTTCAGAATCACTTCTTGGAGTTTGTCAGAATTAGTGGGTTTTTGTTTGTCCACCTGCCTCTTGAGGATTGACCACAAGTTCAACAAGTGATAAGGTTGGGAGCAGGCTTCACTATGTTTTTTTAGATTTTCAGAGTGCTGGCCTTATATAACACATATGAAACAAAGTAAAGAGGCCGCACTATGCATATAAAACGTTTATTTTGCACAAACGCGTTTCGGCGTGTGCCTTCTTCAGTGTGCAATCAGGAAAGCTTGTAACCAATCTTAAATACCCACACCCATTGTCATTGACACACCCATCGTCGTCATCATCATCAAAAGTGATACCAGGACCAATGGTGTCGCTATATACTGCAATATAATACACATAATACATCAAGAATTTTAACACATTCCATACACATGTAGTATTGACCTGCATTTATAGGAAACAGCTTAGTGACAGATCTTCATTCATCCCGTGCGGGATGCAAGTATTCAAATTAAAAATATGCCAAGCCTCTCGCTGCAAGAGGAGGTTCTCACGGTCTCCACCTCTTGGAGGCCGATTGACCAGCTCCAAGCCCATAAATTTGAGCATGTTGGCATTATGTCCCACAGAATTAAAGTGTCTTGCAACTGATGATTTATCGTCATTCTTTCTGATGGCACATTTGTGTTCGAAAATTCGGATTTTCAATTGTCGCTTTGTTTTGCCCACATAAAGTAAACCACAAGGACACGTTAGTAAATACACAATAAAAGTTGATAGACATGTGATTCTGCCCTTTATTTTATACACCCTGCCTGTTTTTGGATGTGTGAAGGAATTTTCTGTGATCATAGAATTACAAGCAGCACAATTCAAACATTTGAAATTCCCGTATGGTATTCTAAAGGGAAAAGGCGAGTGAGTTGGCGCAGAAAGGTGCGAGCGCACTAGCTGATCTCTGAGGTTGGGTGCACGTTTAAAAATGGAATGTGTTAAAATTCTTGATGTATTATGTGTATTATATTGCAGTATATAGCGACACCATTGGTCCTGGTATCACTTTTGATGATGATGACGACGATGGGTGTGTCAATGACAATGGGTGTGGGTATTTAAGATTGGTTACAAGCTTTCCTGATTGCACACTGAAGAAGGCACACGCCGAAACGCGTTTGTGCAAAATAAACGTTTTATATGCATAGTGCGGCATCTTTACTTTGTTTCATTGACCACAAGTTCTCAATGGGATTAAGATCTGGGGAGTTTCCAGGCCATGGACCCAAAATTTCAACATTCTGGTCCCCGAGCCACTTAGTTCTCACTTTTGCCTTATGGCACCGTGCTCCATCGTGCTGGAAAATGCATTGTTCTTCACCAAACTGTTGTTGGATTGTTGGAAGAAGTTGCTGTTGGAGGGTGTTTTGGTACCATTCTTTATTCATGGCTGTGTTTTTGGGCAGAATTGTGAGTGAGCCCACTCCCTTGGATGAGAAGCAACCCCACACATGAATGGTGTCAGGATGCTTTACTGTTGGCATGACACAGGACTGATGGTAGCGCTCACCTTTTCTTCTCCAGACAAGCCTTTTTCCAGATGCCCCAAACAATCGGAAAGGGGTTTCATCGGAGAATATGACTTTGCCCCAGTCCTCAGCAGTCCATTCACTATACTTTCTGCAGAAGATCAATCTGTCCCTGATGTTTTTTTCGGAGAGAAGTGGCTTCTTTGCTGCCCTTCTTGACACCAGGCCATCTTCCAAAAGTCTTGTCCTCACTGTGCGTGCAGATGCGCTCACACCTGCCTGCTGCCATTCCTGAGCAAGCTCTGCACTGGTGGCACTCCGATCCCGCAGCTCAATCCTCTTTAGGAGACCATCCTGGCTAGGGATGTTAACCGATGACCGTTTAACCGGTGGTTGACCGTATCAACGTTAACCGGTCAAAGTTGTCGGTAGTCGGTTATAAAAAAAAGTGATATCTAAATTAGGCTATTATAGACAGTGGACTATACGCTACTACAGTTAGCCATCTCATTCCTCATCTTTTTGTGTTAAGTGAACAAATTATCCCTCACACTCAATTTTTCATAACTCGCCTGTTTGTACTTAATAAACCAATAAAAACATTTGGCGCGAGGTCACAGCGTTTGGGTTCGCGCGCTCACAAGGTTTGCGAAAAGTAAAGGCAACAGGCTAAAACACTCGAAGTAAGAGCCAGGGCAGACGACAGGATGAAGCGTGCAAAGAAAAGTAGTGTGTGGGACCATTTCACCAAAAAGAATGAGACAGATGTAAGTTGCAACTTGTGTGATACAGTGCTTAAATATAGTAGCAGCACATCATCTATGATGTATCACCTGAAAACGCGACACCCGCAAGCCTCTTCGGGTGAGAAAGGTAGCCAAAGCCAACCTACCGTGTCATCTATGCTACCAGGTAGGAAATGTGACAAACAGCGCTCAGAGACTATTACCCAAAAGATATGCGGAATGGTTAAAAAAGACATGCTGCCCCTTGACTTTGTAAGCGGTGAGGGCTTTCTAGAGCTTAGACAAACGCCTTTATTTTCAAAGCGATCACCTTGTACCCAAACCATTTGAAACTAAGGAGCCATTTGTCCTACGATTACATACAACAAGCTCTTCGGCGCTGCGTTTGCGGGACTCATGTTTCGCGCTGTAGGGGATTTTAAAAAAGTGACGTGAGTGGCAGTGTGTGTGTGTGCGTGCGGGAGGCAGAGCGGCAGAGAGATGCGACAGAGTTGCGAAATTGCAGGCGCGGCTCAAAATGGCTGTTATTTCAAATAGCGTACCATATTTTAAACTAATTGGTTAACCGGTTTCAACCGGCTAATGAGGCTCGGTGGTCGGTCAAGAAATTTTTTAGTTTTCGCCATCCCTAATCCTGGCGCTTGCTGGACTTTCTTGGACGCCCTGAAGCCTTCTTTACAAGAATTGAACCTCTTTCCTCTAAGTTCTTGATGATCCTATAAATTGTTGATTTAGGTGCAATCTTAGTAGCCACAATATCCTTGCCTGTGAAGCCATTTTTATGCAACGCAATGATGGCTGCACTTGTTTCTTTGCAGGTCACCATGGTTAACAATGGAAGAACAATGATTTCAATCATCACCCTCCTTTTAACATGTCAAGTCTGCCATTCTAACCCAGTCAGCCTGACATAATGATCTCCAGCCTTGTGCTCGTCAACATTCTCACCTGAGTTAACAAGACGATTACTGAAATGATCTCAGCAGCTCCTTTAATGACAGCAATGAAATGCAGTGAAAAAGGTTTTTTGGGGATTAAGTTAATTTTCATGGCAAAGAAGGACTATGCAATTCATCTGATCACTCTTCATAACATTCTGGAGTATATTCAAATTGCTATTATAAAAACTTAAGCAGCAACTTTTCCAATTTCCAATATTTATGTAATTCTCAAAACTTTTGGCCACGACTGTAGTGTCTCCTAGAGGAGAAAAAAAAAAGAGGACCTATTACAAAGCCCTGTGGCACTCCATACTTCAATTGTGTTATATTTGATAGTTCCTCGCTTACACAGTGGTGGCAGTCAGATAAATAACTTTCAGATTTTTAGCATATGTTTTGCTAATCGTTACTACATAGTCAGGTCTTTAGAGACCCAAAGATTCTAACACGGTTGGATCTCTGAACTTTTTTCCCAGTCACTACAACTTTCCACATCGACATCTGTAAAATTCACAATGTAGTAGACACATGGGATAAAAGTATTTTTCAGTTTGTATAATTGCATACAAAAATGTGCCTTTGTGTTTACACCAAGCCAAAGCAATAATAGACAAGACAAAACATGTATAAAACTTGCAATTTAAATCCTTTGTACGTCGGTAATGTGTGCCAACTTTTTTTCTCATCTCCACTTAATCTCATATCTCATGTTACATGCTGCTCTTTTTCTTCTGAAATACACATGTGCTGCCTTGAAGCCTTTTGCTAAAATTTATATTTCTCCATAGAACTCACTGGAATTTTATTTATAAGCTGCTGTTATTGCTATCTTGCCACTGAAATGAAATTAACAAAACAATGCGTGTTGACCTTAGCTCATCTCAGGCACATGAATGCAAATGTAGAGTAAACCGAAAGCTCATGTCCTCATGTGGATTAGATTTCCATGCACTGTTGAAATAAACCAGTCTTCCCTTCAGATAAATGTTTAGGAGATGTACACTGGTTACCACCAGAAACCTATATGTGATACTAAACAGGTAAAACTTTTGTGTTTCATGTTTTGAACATGATCTTTTAGCAAACTATGTTACATACAACAAATTGAGGGTTTACAACAACATATTTCACCAACCACACCTGAACAATGGTTTTAAAGAATAATGTCAAATATTCCAAGGAAGTCTAAAAGGGATTGTGGTTTAAAGATAAACTCTCACCTCTCCTCTCGAGGAACATTCTCACTGTGCTGCTCCTCTGCCTGGAAGAAAAAAGTAAAAATTGGTTCAGTTGGTAACAGCGCTATTACGTTAAGTACAGTTATGGAGTAGAATCACATACACTACTGTTCAAAAGACACATCACACGTCTCAAATGTAACAGTAAAAACCATTTATAATTTACAAAAGCTTTCCATTTCAAATAAATGATGTTCTTTTGAACTTGCCAGTTATGAAAAAAAAAAAATAAGAAAAAAAAAAATCACAGATTCATCGTTTTTCAAAATAAATAAATAAACATATTACGCGAAGCATTGTTTCAACATTGATAATAATCAGAAATGTTTTTTGAGCAGTAAATCATCATATTATTCTGATTTCTGAAGATCATGTGACACTGAAGACTGGAGGAATGATGCTGAAAATACAGCGGAGCATCACAGAAATAAATTACAGTATAACAGAGATTCACACAGAAAACAGCTGTTTTAAATAGTAAAAATATTACAGATTTTTACTCTATTTACTGTATTTTTGATCAAATAAATGCCGCCTTGGTGGGCAGAAGAGACTTCTTAAAAAGAAATCGCACTGATGCCAAGTAAACATAAGAAAGTGTAGTCAATTTGAGAATGCATAACATTCCTTCATTTAGCACTGCACTGCAAGCATCACATTAAAATGAAAACTGTAAACAGAAACATGTAAGTTCAGAGTCTAAATAGATCTGACCTGACCTTGTTTTTAATGGAACAGTAGTGAAAGGAAACACTGTGCCGTTATGACACATAACCATCCTGTTCCACAAACCGCCTGCAGCACAATATAGGAAATCTACCAAAATAGCCATCTTACTGAGAGCCTTGAAACTGCACTGTTAAAACAGGTTTTCCTTACGAACTGCATTTCATTAGCACTCTGCATAATGACAATAAAGTGGAATCTAATCTAATCTAAATCCAACTATAGCCTTCTAAGCATATAATGGATGTATATAGAGGCCACTTGGTTGCATAGAGTCAAGATGACTGTTAAGAACACATTTTATCCAATGGTTGATTGGATGAATATGCAGACCTATTGAAAACAAGTTTCAATGTGTAGTATTCACAAGTGCAGAATTAAAGAATGCGGCACCCATCCGTTATCAGCTGAAGGAGGTTCTCTTTAAATGCTGCAGGTCTACTCAATCACTCCTGACATCTTTATTGACTACAAATGAATCCAAGTATATTTATGGGGCTGGGTGATTTTTAATAGAAAGCTGTTTGTGCATTTGACCTCAACTTTTTTTATTTAAGTTTATTCATGAATAAGCAAACCATATCCTTCTCATTTAAAGGGACAGTTCACCTAAAAATAAAAACATGCTGGTCATTTTCTATCCTTCAGTCCATCCAAGATATAGGTGAATTTCTTCTTCAGTTCAATTCACTAGTTCGTTTACATAATCGCGACTTGATTGAGTAACTTCAGCCCTATCTGATGAACAGGTTGCACCAGTTCACTAAAAAGAACCAGTTCAAAAGAATGATTCATTCACAAAGTGAACCGTTTGCCTGAATCTCTGGATCACAGGTAATAATTATGTAACTAATGGTCAGTTTCTTGCACAGACTGATCGTTTCGCTTCATATATATATATATAATTTTTTTACTAGAAAAGAACCTACTCAGTTCTGACGTATAAGTCAATCCTCATGATTTTTTTTTTTAATGTGTCAGCAATGGTTCAGTTTCAGTCTGACGTTTCCATGTGGCATGGATCAAGCTGACTATATATGAATACTAGTACAGATTGATGTAATGACATCTGAACACCTCCACTAGACTCAACCAAACAAACAAAGCCCCTTTAAACAAAAGCAGAAGTATAAATGGAATTTCCATCCCCTTTGATTTGATTGTGGCCGTTCTAAGGCCTTAAGACAAGGTTGCTTACGTAAAACTGTTAACCACTAAAGCTGAAAACTGTCTGTGAACCTGTGAAGACGTGCATTAGCTTCCTGCCCCAAAGGAAATATGAAAAAACTCTTTATCAATCTTTAATTAGTCTCATGAACCTGATCGTAATCAGCAAAGCACACCTTTCTAACTGTGCCAGGTGTTGGGTTCAAGCACCAATTGTTCATTAAATTAATATTTAATCATATTAATCTACACATCACTGTGTTTAGATAGCAACACTTGTGTAAATGTTATGATGTTAAGTGAACCACAATCTGAAGAACGGGCCTCAAAACAGTCTTATTTTAGTGCAATTTATATACTATTATTAATACTTGAATTCATTTTTTTTTCAGTTTTCATATAAATCATTTGTATCTTTTTTTATTATGTCTAATGTTATTTCAGATTTACTTTTAGCACATCAAGGTGAACTAAGAATGAGAAATGTAAAAATAAAATTATATATATATATATATATATAATTTTTTTAAGGACTGAATGAGTCAGCCATAATTCAATTTTGGTATGATATGTGTTAAGCAAAAACTAACAACATTTTGACAAGACTTGACATCTCAAGTCTTTTTGCTTCACGTAAATGTATCTTGATTATTTTTTGAATTATTTTGTATTTTTTTGCAGTGTGAGTGAACTGTGCCTTTAAGAATTCCAGTTAAACCGTTTCCAAAACGACTTCTTAAAGATGCTAGTCTATTAAAAGGCATTTTAAAGAGAAAAGTACACTTCAAAACATAGGAGGTAAAGACTAGAAAAGTGTGAAGAGCCCACTTGCTAAATAAATAATCGCTTTGCACATGTAAGAAGTGCATAAATCAATGCATGCTAAATAATACTCAAAGAAAAGCCTTGTTTTGATTTTCGCACCCTTTGCAAATGCAACAACAGCGCACCGCGTCGCGCGCGTAAATGCGTAAACACAAGCGTGCTCACTCACAGTGAAGTTGCGCTGCGATAAAAACGTCCAGTGCATGACGTCTTTGTGCTCGAGCATCACGTACCTGCGATGGCATGAAGAAATCTGCGTCCTCAGCCTGCCAAACCTCAACCACGCCGGACATCTGAGTCAGAGCTTCAAGAGGAAAGAATGGCATGAGCATGTAGAAAAATAAATAATCATGCGACAATAACAACAACAACATGCGTCAGACATCAATCCTGTCTCTTGACAGAAAACACGGGGAATCCGAAAATGACACTAGTGCACGGCTCATCTCGGCATGCATGCCGTGAACTGATCAAACTGATGATGTATTTGCAGCAGCGGATGACAAAGGCGTGAAATTGAACGGACGGGTTATTTTAGTCGCGAGCTCACACCGTGTCAACAATCCAAACGCACGCATCTGGAAAGACATTTAAATGTGCAATAACGCTGTTCTCTCATCTAGACGCTTAGTTCCCACAGACTGCATCTGAATACCATCTGTATGAAGCTTTATGAGCAATGTAGCATATTGCATAGACACAGGAAATCGAATATCTGGCCAAAAAGAGCGTAAACGTCTTCTTTCGGATTCGAATCAAAACATAAATCCTTATGCATGCAAACAGAGGGATGAAACCCCGCATGAAATAGATCATGTTTAGGGTAGATACAGTGTTTGCTGTGCCCTTTTAGCACAGTGAGTGCACTTGAGTACTTGTCAAATCAGCCCTCGACAGTTCCTCCGACATGTTCGCACTCGCTCGCGGACTGAAGAAACGAGACGAATCGGTCGCGCACCTTCAAACTGAGCTCCTCCGTGTTGAATGTAAGGCAGGAAGAGCTGTAGGAGTCGCAGGAGGACGTTAATCCGTGTTTTAGTGTGCGTGGAGTCCCTCTGGCTCGCCATGCTGGCTGTGCTGAGCTCACTGGCTTCACTTCTTTCTCTTGCTCTCTCAGTAGCAGCGCCCCCTCCTGAAAGTGCGCGCTCTAGCGGCCGACGAGCGCACTGCAGCGCGACAATTACTTGAGTTCGGTCGCGTCGCGTGGATCCTCCTCGGACCCCGACACTTTTCTGTAGAGGACTTTATATTTTAGTGAATTCACTGAGACCACAGTTTTTTTCATACGTTGTTATTTCATACATGTTATACATTAATCAAAAACACAAGAAACTATAGATCAACATACATTACTAAAAAATATACAGTATGAGATATTCTTATATAAATGTTCCATTATTACACTATTTTTTCATTATGGTTTGCCCCAATAACACACTTCATAATCACATTAAGATGCAATTTATAGATGCATTATAGAATGTGAATAACCATTTATTTAACGCACATAATGCATAAAAGAAAAATAGTATATCAGAACATCATCTTCATACAAACTGGTCAAAAGCATGAGCGGAGATCATACTTTTAGGTCATACTTTTTTATATATATACTTTTAAGGTCAGAAAAGAATGTCATATTTCTGTAATATACACAAATAATTCCATAAAGATATCCCGTATTTTTGTCATTGTAAAAATCTATGAATAAATTATAATGAACTACAATAAAAAATAAAAGTACGTTTTTTTTAAGCATGCAGCATTAAAGCATTAAGTATATTTATTTTTGTATTTAAATGCACTCAAATATTGATAAGTAACTTATTTGAAATAATGAACCTTTAAATATTAAATTAAGAAATAAAATATATATTTAAAAAAAATCACTTGAATCACTAAAAAATGCAATACATGGATTTAGGCAATTCTCACAAGAAATAGAAATGCGGAGAAAAAAATATATTATGTATATTTATATATAATATATTAAAAATATACTGTGTTGCAGCGAACACAAGCATTATTTATTTTCAACAAGCTATTGCTAAAAAATTAACTAAAGGTATGTTTTACTGTTTAAGTGCATTATTTGGCATGACAAAATACTTAATCACAAACAATTTGCTTGATAACTACATTTATTAAATCGTATTACACAAAACAAATGACCGTTTTTCATATTTGCAAGATGCACAAAAATACGTGCACGGTGAAAAATGATCAATAATGATAAATGCAAACCAAAGATTAAAGCATCTGAAGTGATCTGAACATCTGAATTAACTTCAAACTCATAACACATTCCTACATTATATAGAAACAAGTGCATGCTTTGTTTTTCCACAAGTGAATAATTTCACGCGTCTCTACCCTGTGATTCATTTCCTTGGATTGAGAGAGACAGAGTGCATCTCTGAGCAGCAAGGGGTTAACACAACTGTTCTCCGCGTACACACCAGGAGTGTTTTCACCACTGTTTACCCGTCTGTGCTGACAAATCAGTCTCGATGTTCTCCTTGGACTAGACAAGGGTGTGGCAGATGTCAAGAAGTCTCAGCTTTGTCTCGAACGTGCAGAACTGATAACCAAACATAAAACAAACTGAATCACAGAAACACAGATCAAACAATCCCAAGATCCTGCGAGTTTCTGATCAGTCAGTTAATGTAATCAAAGTCCTCAGGGATCCCGAAGGCTTTGTCCAAGTTGCTGTTCTCAAAGCCGAACTTCTTTTTTGCCCAGGATTTGATTGCAAAAACATTATCTGGAAAAGAATTGAACGTAAAAAAAAAAAAAAAGACAAAACATACAAGATGCAAAACAATTCTGAATACTATTCAACTTTGAATTGTGCAACTATCTCAGAAATGCCATTTCTAAATGTGCAGATAGAAACAGTTGTGCAATTATAAATATGAATAAAAGAGGCATTGCTTTTAAATACACAGATTCATCAATTCAACAAAACTGATTGATGATCGTATTTTATTTTATTTTTTTAAGTACAGGTGCATTTTTTCTGCATTAAAAATACACATCCAATAAATAAATCAATCAATCAAGTCACATATGAAATCAGTGCTAATTATAAAAGTGGTTTTATTGTCTACGAAACAAGAAAAGGCTAAATTAAATTCAGCAGACTTGGATTAAAATACTCGATTTGGTGGTAAATTATGGTCGGATTTTATGAAGGTAAATTTAAGACTATAGATATTTACTCCTGTTTTAACTTCATTTTGTTCAATTTCTCAGAAAAGACGACTTCACATCTATATTTCGCATCTAAGGATGTTTAGATATTTCTATACTGAGGAAGATATTCATTTTTTGCTGATTTAATTTCTTATAGGCCTAGACTTTAATTAGAGGCATGTTTGAGTTATGAAGATGAATGGAAATGCTTTAGGTTTGACACGATTACGTGGTTTCATTTTTGGGTGAACTATGCTTTTTTTGTCATCTTTACATGTAATAAAAAATAAGGTGACACTAAAATGTTATCCTGTTTTCTATTGCATTCAGCAAAAGTAAAAAAAAAGGCATTTAATAAGTGAGCCGATTGATTACTATGACACGACACCACGGTGCATGCCTTACATTTCTGAAAATATCTTTATAAATATAGGTTGATAACTTGACCCTGACTTCTCAAAAGGCTCATCTATCCTCTAAATCATATAATGCATTAAATCTATTTATCTACAAGGGTTTGGTTCAAGAGGAAGGCACACAAAACACTTACCCGTCCATCTAGACACGGCTTCTTTCGCTGTAATGTTTGCCTTGCCTAGAAAAAGATGAATATATCAGCAGTGCCATTCCAGTTTAATCTGTTTTTCTCTATTGATTAAAATATCCTTTAAATCTAGTCAATATTTCATCATTTAAATCTCATTTTAGTTGATTAAAATAACATTAGTTCAGTGAAACCGAATGATAAAACAAATGACTTTCCAGGAAATCCTGTATACGGTCAACTGAATAAAATAAAGAAGAAATGTTTGACGAAATGTGAAGAGAATTAACATACCACTGTAACAGTGTTTGGCAATCTCTGGTATTTTTAATTAGGAATATGTATATTTATAATGCAATGCTAACTGACTAGATATCATTTCTGCATCATACGAAGAAAAAAGAAACATTTTCTCAAATATCGTTCACAAATCTGTCGAAATCTGTGTTGGTGAGCACAGATCCTGTGTCGAGATGATCCATCCATTACATGAGCTAAAATTCACTATATTTTACACAATATATCCACGTGACATTGATATCATATTGTGATCTTGATATTTTAAAAAATATAATAATTACAGGCAAAAATGTTTAACCTTACATAACTAGAAAAAGTGAGGGATTGGACATAGACCTAAAAATTATTATTATTTTTTTTAAAGTGCAAACGTGCAACATGGGGTAGGCCTGTATGAATTAAATTAAATATTGTACGTCTGAGTTGGCCAGTGTTTCCAAAACCTTTTTTCTGCCGGTTTCACACTTTTGTTGGGAAATACATTTTTAAGCACCCCCTCTCTTTTTCGGAAATATCTCTCTTATGCTCACCAAGGCTACAATTATTTATTAAAAATACAGTAAACACTTTAATATTGTGAATTTTTGTCAGTTTAAATGATCTGTTTCAATGTTTTAACATACAGGTTAATGTGTTTCTGTGATGTGCAGCTGTATTACTCCAATAGGACTCTGATTCTTCAATCACGCCATCTAGTGGTCATTTTGATACAGCCACAACAGCTACAACTGATAACAGAGCGCTCATGTTGAGGTAATTAAAATGTCAAATTAATATTTTGCATTCAATTATTAACGTATCAGGCAAGTGGCCGCATGATAAGCGGGACAGTTATTTAAGATTATTATTAATTAACCATACAGAGAGAACTAACCAGTCCGGGCAGAAATTATGAGTGTCATGGGAATGTAACTGTGAAATCGATTTAAGATTGATAATATTGAGAGATATCAGAACTTCCTGCTTTGAGACAAGGCGAAGTGAGCAGTCAGCCTGTGAATCATCGTCCAGCAGAAGTGTAAGGGCTCAGGACGAGCCTCGCTATCCACATTTATTCCTGAATTCCTGTCGTTTATGAGGACTGATTAATTAGTTTTCAAAAGTTTTATTGACTCTCATCTCAGAGCACACACATACAGAGGTACTGTACTCTGAGATGATTACAGTGGTCAACCAATAAAATATTTTTGTTGGTCCCAATATCTTAGGGACCAGTGGCCGACTACAGATCTAAAGCCAATATATATATTAGTGCTACAAACAATTAATCATGACTAAACGCATACAATATAAAAGTATTTGTTTGCATAATATATTCAATTCAATTCAAGTTTATTTGTATAGCGCTTTTTACAATACAAATCATTACAAAGCAACTTTACAGAAAATTACGTATCTATAATATATGTGTTCTGTATATATATATATATATATATATATAGACATACATACAGTATGTTTCAAAAATATATTTATATTAATATAATTTTTAGGGATGCACCGAATATTCGGCCACCGAAAATTTTCGGCCGAAAATGGCATTTTCGGTTTTCGGCCGATAGACTTTTATCACCGAAACAACACGGCCGAAATGTTGTGATGACGCAAACAGAAACCGCGACCTGCACGTGCATAGCGCAGACCACGAGCTCCCCGCGACATTCAATTCACACCTGTGAGAACACTCTCTCTCTTCTTATTCCTTTATTCGCAGCACTAAAGCGTCTCCTAACAAAGAGATTAAGACGGAACACGAAGTGAAAACAAAGAAAAGTAGAGTCTGTTAGCACACGTCTCACTGAGATCTTTTCAGATCCTCTGCACTTCATCGCGAATGTGCTTGATCCGCGTTATAAAGACCATTACTTGGATGCGGAAATAAGGCAGCGCGCACGAGAAATGATCCAGGCCGCGCTGGATGCGGAGAACCCGCGTGGAGACGGAGAAGCGCCAAGCGCAGGAGACTGAGATCAGAACGCAGAAAAAATAGACTCGTGTCTGCACCAGATGAGAGGCATGCACCCTCGGTGTCTGATATGTTCAGTGAAGTTCTGCAAGAAAGTGCCTCAAATAATAATAATACGTTGGCTATTTTGTTCTTAGGCTACTATATATGTGACATTATATATATACACACACACACACACACATGCATACATAATATCATATTGTAGCCATTTTTCTGCTAGATTTCTGCTTTAATTTGATAAAAATGTTTATTTATGCCCTGGGCCTATTTAAATACACTCTCTCAAATATTTCTCAAATGTCAGGCAGATGACAAGCTCAACTGCTCAACAGCTAGATGGTTATCTGTCTGAAGTCCCCATCCCCAGAAGTGATAACAGTCTTGCCTACTGGAGAAGTAATGCACTTTCTAGTCCTACAGAGAAAAATTTCAAATGCACTTCACCTAAATGCACTTTGTTTTTATGAGAGAACAGTTCATTTTAAAACCTTTCTGCAGGCCAGTAGGCCTGTACATTATTATTTAATATACACATGAGTGGGATAAATTTTTAGTTTGAATTTTATTTTAATACTGTGCATTGTTGCAATGTGCTTAATAAATATTTGCATAATTTGTAATTATGTATTTTTATGTTTTTTTTAAATAATTTATGTAATTGTAATTATCTTTGAAACTTTAATATTAATTTATGCAATTGCAATGTCTTAATTTTAGTAAAGTTAGTACACGGTCATAGCAATAAATGCAATGGTACTAATAATTGGCATAATTTCTTTCGGTGTTTCGGTTTCGGTTTTCGGCCTTGGTTTTCTCTTTTCCGGTTTTCGGTTTCGGCCAAGAATTTTCATTTCGGTGCATCCCTATAATTTATATTATAATTAAATATATTTAATATATAAACAACATTTTTCTGAAATGTATACATTCATATAATGCATAAATATGAATATATATATATATGTGTGTGTGTGTGTATATATATATATATATAACATTTAAAGATATAAAAAACAGGATGCAATTAATAGAAATAAATTAATTAAAAATTAGAAAATAAATAAATATTGAAAAAATACATCTGTAAATTTTTTTTTTTACTTAAGATAGCAGCATTTTGATTCTATAATTATTACAATTAATTAAATGTATTATTTTATATGATTATTATTATTATTTTTGTAGTTTTTACAAATAAATAAATTGTTAAAAATATGAATAAAAAGTATCCTGGAGGGTCAGATGTGAACTATTTTAGTGCCTCTGTGCTGAGTTTCAGTGTTATTTATATCATCAGCATTATTTACATACAATTAGCCTATACCTTTTGCTCATATTTGTATATTTTTCAGTTTAAGTTTTAGCAATGCTTCTTATTCGGTTGATGTTTTCTAATCTATTTTTTATTCCAGTTATTAGAAACATGCACACAGATCTGTGGTTTACTCACGGATCTCCTCGACCACCTGAGGATCACACTCTCTGTACTTCTCCAGTTCGGCCTTCAGCTGATCTCTCTGAGGCTTCAGTGCTGCGATCTCCTTCAGCAGATCCTGTCTCTCCTCCTAAATGCACACGAGAGCAGCGTTCACACACAGAGCCCACAGACATTAGAGCTGTACGGTAATCTAGAGCACTCACGGTAACTTCACGTCCCACTTTGGCTTTGTCAACTGCTTGCTGAAGGGCTTTTTTACGCTGATTCCCATCCTCAAGCTACACGCACAGAAGAAAAAGAAATTAAAACTCTTATGCAAACAAGTCAGAACAGAAAGCTTCAACCAAGATCTACACCAATGGAAAAATTCACTATATAAAAATAGTTTATAAAAACGTTCAGTTTAACTGGAATGAATTATGTTTAGGGAATAAACACAATATTTGCCCTATATTTTATTAAGTAGTAAACCATCTTTCTTTGCCAAAAAAATGTATAAATTGTTTCCTTTTGATTAAAATATAAAATTAAGTACTTTATGTCTTCATATGATAACCAGTAAAATTAAAATACATAAAAAAAATTAAAAATAAAGAATATATATATATATATGTATGTGTGTGTGTGTGTGTGTTTAAATATAGGGCTATTGTAAAAATAAATGTTTTTATGCATTCAAATAATTAAACATGCTTAAACAGGATTTTGTATTAATATAACAGAACGTGATAATTGTTTTAAACTTATTTTATAGGGCCCTAACAATTTATTGTTTTGTTAAAATTCTAATATTTTGATGTTAAATTGTATAGGTTTTATGATTTAAATGTATTAGACATGCTTTTAACAATTAAAAAGGATTCCAGAAAAGTAAAAATGGTAGAAAAAAATGGAATCCTTAAAAAGAAAAAAAAAATTGAATTTTGGAAAAAAAACTAAAACATTTCACTGGGCACTACATTATACAATATGTGTTTATTTACAATACAATGTTGTCGTATTTACAGTATGATATTGGATTACTCTATGGTAAAAAACAGTAATAGTGGTTATATTTATTTGTATATCAGTAATGAACAGATGGGTGTTATGCGTTTCATTTCCATTCTGCGCATCACTTGTATGTTGACGGTGGTTTTCAGTACATCTTAAAGTGAGCAGATTTTGGAAGTTCAAGTAAATGGGTTTATTAACATCATATATCTTAAAAAATAATAATAATAATAATAACAAAATTGGAAGATTGAATGAATTTGTTTCTTCATCAAGGGTGATATTATGGATTATAGACTCAACAACTCTTTGTTTCAGCTTTTGTCTTCTCCAGATGTTCACTGATGGACTGGAGTGCTGTGAATTATTGTGATGTTTTTATCAGCTGTTTGGACTCTCATTCTGACGGCACCCATTCACTTACAGTGAGCAAGTAATCACAATGCAACATTTCTATAAATCTGACGAAGAAACAAACTCATCTCTGGATGCAATTTTCATTTTTGGCCCAACAATTCCTTCAAAAGAAATACAGCTATATGTAGACATCAATAAGCCACCCCTTAAAACCTGAAACACTATTGCAACTAGTAGAATGGCAGTGTCAGATATCAGAAAGCAACGCTCTCACTTGTGTCTCCAGCTCCTCTAATCTGCGTTTACGGGCGTGCAGGGCTTTACTGGGGAACGCCCAGAAATAGTTGGAGGTGCCCACCCTCTCGGTGTCCACCATGTTATCATCCACCAGACTCTGCAACACCTCTTTCACCGACATGGGAGCTGAAGAAAAAGATTCAACCCATTTTCTAGTAAAAATTCTCTCAGTAAACATATCTTCACTGCACTGAAAACCTGAGATACAGTGATCTTGCACATGCATTTTTATTTTATTACCTTGCAAACACAAGCATTGGGATTTCTGGTGTTTTCTACATCGTTATTGCAAAATATGATGATTTGTCACAAGTAGAGATCAACCGATATATATCAATTTACCGATATTTTCCCCGATATTTAAGCGCTTAACCGGGTATCGGTTTTGTAATATCGGATTTGCTGATAAATGCTGAATATAATTCTCTCTCTATTGTAAATTTGCTCCATCATTAGTCTCGTGAAGCCACTTTCATATCTCTGTTCAAAAAAATATATTGAATATTATTCAGTGAATTAACATTATCCAGTGAATTATTCTGGACTCTATTCTCGAACTATTAAACGGCTACAAAAACGGTAGTTTAAAATGAAGTTGACTCATGTCCTTTATTAAATTTTCTCCATTTGAAAACATTAGACATCCTACATTTATTTTGCTTATTGTTTTTATATTATCTTTATATTACAACAATAAAAACATTTTATTTATAAAAAGCATCAACGTGTTGTTTAAGTTGATGCTTTTTATAAATAAAATGTTTTTATTGTTGTACTATAAAGATTTAACATTAAACACAAATTTTCAACACTTAAAAAAAAAGAAAAGATGACTGAAAAGAGGAAAAACCAAAGTGAGGTATGTTCTTTCTCCACTAAGTCATTTATTTCCTTTACAACTAAGAATAAATATCGGTTCTGCATATCGGTTATCGGGCACATAAACATGCAAATAATTGGTATCGGTAATAAGAAAATCAATAAGATAAGAAGAAAAAAGGGGGAAAGTGTGTAACTAACATTCAATGCAAGATAAAAAATATTATTTTTTTGCAAAAGTGTTGGTGTGGGTTTGGCGAAGCGTAAAAAACGCCTTGTCGTCACTAAATTGCTTTCTATGTTTTAAGACTGTTAATTGATTTATATTTAGATTTTTTGATGATTACCATTACATTCTTTCAATAAAACCCATGCATCATTACAAGGTTGATCAAACTTACTGATTCCTTTGGACTTGGGGGCGATTTTTTCCATGTCTTTCAGCTGAAACACATCTTTCTGGAAGATTTGTCAAGAGTTTGAGATTATACTGAACTACTAGAGAACGGTGTCAGACATGAACACAAAGAAAGAAAGAATATGAAATCAAGAATACTTACAGTTTCAAAAAATATCTCCATCATACGACTCCTTTTCTCCTCCAGGCTGAGTCCTTTCTTTTTAGACTGTGGGATATAAAAGATTAACATTTTGTATTAATAAGGTGAACACAGGTTTGCATTTTTCTGTGTTAAATATATCAATTATTGAACAGGTGTGAAGTTTTTATCCTTATATTTGAGAAAAAAATTATTTAAAACTTATTTCTGTAAACTAATACTTTCAGACGGTTTCTTTTAATGGGTCGGTTAAAAATGATTTATCTAAAAGATATGGAGTATCAAAACTACAATAAATAAATAAACGTGTTAAGAAATAGATGAAAGAATATAAATGACTTAATTAAATGTAGCCCTGAATTTATTTATGCATTGCTTCAATCCCCTCAACTTATTTTTTTAATAATAATTGTATTTATTTTTATTTAACTGTATTTATTTTATTTTATTTTTTCATTTATTTATTTTATATTTATTTGTGTACATTTATTTTTATAATTGTATTTTTTATTTAACTGTATTTATTTTTTTATTTATTTTTTTCATTTATTTATGTGTACATTTATTTTTAATATGCATTTATTTCCAGATTTAAGAACTAGATAAAGGAATAAATTACTTACAAAAACAAATAAAATTAATTATTAATTAAATGTAGCCCTCAATATATTTTTACATTCCTTTCATCCCACAATTTATAATTTTTTCATAATAATTGTATTTTGTATTTAATTGTATTTATTTTATTTATGTGTTCATTTATTTTTAATGTATTTATTTCCATATCACCACATTAAAGTCATCATTCTTATTGTTTTATAACAATATATTTTTGTATTTATTCTTACATTTCACTCTCTTTTTTATGATAATTAGACTGCTTTAACCAGATTTTAAGAATGACTTTGATATTATCATTTTTTTTATCAGTTGTCATAAACATGACAAGATTAATAAAAGTTTGCAAAAGTCGTAAAACCTTATTTAACCCCTTCCTGATGTCAGAACATAGAAGTAATGTTTATTTTCAAGAAACATGTTGATAGTTCAATTTTTATTTTAAGTATTGAATTATGAGAGCATTTATCACTTGATCAAATTAAATGTAAAACATCCAAGCGTTGTGAATGCTTAATTACCATCATATTTGTTTTAGAAGCTACATGTTAAGAGAAAATGATATATAATGTAGTAATATAATGTGGTAAAGACGTCACTCTGAGCTCTCACCACAGTCTAGAATTATTTAGCCTGTTTAACACATTTCTACAAACCTTAGTGTAGTTTATTCATACAAACGATTCTAAACAGTGACAGAAGTTATAGAATTATTAAAAACACAAATCACGTTCTCACCATGTTTCCAGTCGAGCAGCTTGGGTTTGGCGCCAGATGCGAAGGAAATCTCACTGCGCATGTGTGGTGATATAAAGGGTTGCCAGGTATATACAATAAAACCCTTTCAACCGCTACTCAAAACTAGTCCAATTGCGTTTCCAGGGGGTCCCCCGGTAAAATAAAAATCTCAATTCGGGGGGTAAAATCTATAATTAGTATTTCAGGAGATTTATATCACATTATTGGGATCGCTTCAACCCGCGGCAACAGAGTTAAATTCGATTGATAAATTCCGCGGGAAAAATACGAACCTGGCAACACTAGTGCTACAGCGCATGCGTCTTAAACCGGTTTGACCAGTTGACCAAGTGGTTTCTGTCTCACTTTTCAGATTCAAATGAGATCTGTTTAGGGTTTATGCAATTGACTTAAAAAGTAATGACCATGCGTAATAAATAAATAAATAGGTGTCTAACTTATAAGACTAGTCTAAGCAGTTATATTCGCAGACATAACAAAACCAAAACAAAAAATAATATTGAAGTTTGGCGGCGCAGTACTGAAAATATTATCTAGCTACTTAGTTGTTTTATAAATTGTATGATCTTGAACTGTTCATTAGTGAAAGGAACATTACTTGGACACACACACTTTGAGTATTGTGCAAAGCGTCATTCAAATAAATTTGAATCGAATTAAATATATTTATTAAATTTAAATTCATTTTTATTACAGAATTATAACTTCTAAAATATGTGCATTACAGACTATTTATATAAAAAGAGCTCTGAATAATTAGTTTTTACACAAAATGAAATTGTTTCCTTATAATTTACTTCCAAATAGAAATAAATTTGGATATATATATATATATATATATATATATATTATTAGATTACAATAATATTACGGTGTCCTTGTGGAGCCTACATGTAATTATGCATGTCTTCTGAATGGTATCTTTACAGTGATCAAGGGTTTGGTTCTTGCACCATTTCTTTTCACGGCATCCCCATGATTCCCTCATAACATCTGGATCTGTTTCTCTGGTTCTTCTGGTTTTTCTAGGAATTAGCAGCACAAAAAGCCCGTCAGGTTTCGTCACTAGATGACCAAACTAGTGCATGTGTCTTGAAACTCAAATAGCAAGTTCCCTTTAAGTTTGTTTCATTATTAAATACATAATTTCCAAATGTAGTTAAAGAAAAAAGATAATGTTGGATAAAAGGTGAAAAAAAAATATCAATAGGAATTAAAATAAGAAGATGCACTTATAAATAACAGAACATGGGTAGGTAAAATATATTATGTTTAAGTTTAAGTTTCAAATTGTATACGGAGACCCAATATATATAATATCAATATAGATGAAATTTTTATATGGTTATTTTGCAATATTTGCAATACTGTTACTAAGACTTGAGATTTTTAAATATAATTTAATACTGTGATTTTGTTATTTTTTTTACACTAATCTAAAAAAATATATATATATATATATTTTTTTTTTTTTTAGATAATAGTTTATCCAACAGATCTCACTCTGTGGTATTCGTATACTTATATATTTGCATCATGATAATAATCAGTTATTTATAACATCGTGGCCCTGACAGCTTCAGTTTCTTAAAATCCACATGCTACAAAAATCTACTTATGTATTCAGTTATTTGCATTTTTAAGTAATGAAGTCTGTAACATGTTTTGACCGAGACCGCTGTAGCAGTGTATACACTCACACACTTTACATTTCTCTTTCAGTCTTTGTGTCTAAAGCTGTTTACTGAGCTCTTTTACACTTCTGGTTTTACCCTCAAGATCACACACCATATACGCAGGAATGTGTTTTCACAGCTTACACAGAAACAGCTTGGCTTGTGGTAACAAGCTCACTTCTCGATTGCATCACATCCGAGGGAGAGAACGAGAGGGTGTGTGTTTTTTTCTTAGGAAGGTGAATCAGGTCTGAAAGAGGAAGCAGGATGTCATGAAGGCGTCACTATGCACTGAGTCTGGCTCTGTCTAGTGCTTCCACCGAGGATGAATCCTACACTATTCCTGCTTCTGGCATTGACAGCTAGCTGGACTGGACCTGGTAGGTGCTCACAGTTTTATGTTGAATCCTATGTCTCTCTCTCTCTCTCGCTCGCTCTCTTTTATTTTCCCCAGCTACACCTACAGTAACTCTCTTCTGTCTGTTCTCTTCGTCAAAACATTTTAGACTGAGCACATTCAAATGACCTGTCATATCTCTTGACCACAATGCACAATGATAAAAAGGACTAGGTGATCAGATTAGCTTATAACTAGTTCATTGTAACATTTAGTTGGATTTGTTTTCATGCAAAGCACAAAACAGCTCTCGTCTTTGTCGACGAACAGAGATAATTTCAGGACAAATGTATCTTCCTCTCGTTTCCTCGTTGCTGATTATTCGTTTCCTCCGTTTTATCTCACACTTCTCTTGTAGCTGAATATGAATTTTGATATGCATTATAAAGGTTATGTTTTAGTTGAGACGTTGAGATGTTGGTCACACTTTCCAGTCACTTTCACACTAAATACAGAATTAGTTGTGTATTTATAAATTAAAGGTAGATGACTTTAGTAACACTTCCCAGTGAGGTATTATGTGTTTATAGTAGTTAATATAACAGCTATATGAAAAAAATAAACAACACTTTTAACACATTTGTTAATTTTAGTTAATGTTAGTAGTCAACATTAAAACATTAACATCAACATTAAAATTAGATACCGTTTAATGAACAAACCTGAATTAATGTACACTACATATATAGTTAAAATAACGTTAATGAACCATTAAATGAGTCTGTAAAGGAAAAACGGACAAGGACTGTTTGTAACATCTTTCTGAACTGAAACAGGCCTCAGCTGAACCTCGTATAAAACTCTAGATGAAACTTCTTTAAAGTCACTTATTAAATGTGTAAATAATTAATTTGCATCTCATTACAGTTCACTGTGAAGACAATGAAGAGACAGACTGTGAGTATCTGCTGATGATGATGATCACCTGATGATTTCTATTCGATGTGACGTAAACGTTTCCAAACACATTCACATTTAGCTATTAATACGTACATTTTAGGTTCTAATACTTATTTTTGGAAATATTATTCAAGTTTGAAGCAATAGTTTGTACATTATGTCTGCCATAGTGTTGTTTGTGTTTGTTTTATGCTTCACTCATAAATCTGTTTCTACATTTAAAGCCGCGTTAGATCTCAACGCAGAGGGTGAAGAAGAAAACCCAGGTAAGAATCAACTACATATAATTAGGGCTGTGCAATATATCAGATATTAGTAATATTATGGTGATAATTGAATGATTGATTTCAAATGACAATACCCAATATTGTTTAAAATTAGGATTAACGTTCCAGTACCAAGTTCATTCCTCCTGCTAAACTAACCAAGAAGTGTTTCTGTAATCTAAAAGAGTTTTTAGCAGAAGTGTGTCATGTCTCAGACTCAGAGCATCTCTTAAACCAGAAACCACTGATAGACTTGTGTTCCCACGTTTGCAGAATTAACCCCACGATGTGAAATCTATCTGAATTACATTTACATTCTGAAATTAATGTATTACAGCTCCACAAAAATATTGTGCAGCACAACTGTTTTCAACATTGATAATAATCAGAACTGTTTCTTAAATCATCATATTTTCATGATTTCTGAAGATCATGTGACGCTGAAGACTGGAGGAATGATGCTGAAAATACAGCGGAGCATCACAGAAATACATTACACTTTAACACAGATTCACACAGAAATTCAAATAATAATATTTCACAATATTAGAAGAGAAGAGCTTTCCTTAAAAAACACGACTGTAACAAATATCATTGTGCAGACACATCAAAAGTCATATAACTAATGTAAAGAGATAAGAGATAATGTTTTATGTATCAATGCTTGTTTCCATGTTTTTTCATGATTTATTCATTGCTTTAAAGATAATCATGGGGATGGCTCTGGAGATGGCAGGCGCTTGAGTACGTATTCATCTTTTCTGATGATAAAATAACCATTTATGCTTTATCTGGTCTACTTTTACAGTGACTTTCTAGCTTGGGAAATTGATCCTTTACTTAAATCTTGTTCAGCTGTAGGTTCCTTGGATGTAGTCTCCACACCAAGCAGTGACTCAGTTAATAATCAGGAATCAGAGCCGACTACAGAGACAGAGAAAGAGAAAAAGACAAATACAGACTCAGACGCAGAAATAGAGACCCAGACACAACCAGACGCAGACGCAGACGCAGACGCTGAGGATCTCAACCCAGTAATCATGATCATCATTCCTCTGGTTCTCACACTCGTCATCATCGCTGTGATCGTGTGTGTAGTCATCATCTACCGCAGGAGGAGAATAAGAGCTGGTATGTTAAATGCATTCAAACTAATAGACTTACAGACTCTAAATAACCAGCAAAAACATCAGTTAGTGTGGTGTTTACATTTTTATCTGAAAGACACAAATATTGACAGATGTGCATAAAACCTGAAGGTGAACGTGATAACAGTCGGTTAGGAAAAAATCTGAATGGATGCACATTAGTAAATGTTTAAACTATGTTTAAACCTACTGAGACGCATTTGTAAACTCTGCTTTACTACACAAAACACACACACTCACACTCTCTCTCTCTCACACACACACACACAGGTTTGTTTTTGTGTAAAGTGTGTTCATCCCATAGGTGTAATGGTTTTTATACTGTACAAACTGTATATTCTATGGCCCTACACCAACCCTACACCTAACCCTAACCCTCACAGGAAACTTTGTGCATTTTTACTTTCTCAAAAAAACTCATTCTGTATGATTTATAAGTGTTTTGAAAAATGGGGACATGGGTTATGTCCTCATAAGTCACCCTCTCCTTGTAATACCTGTGTCATACCCATGTCATTATACACACACACACACACACACACACACTCGCACGCACACACTCTCTCTCACACACACACACACACACACACACACACACACACACACACACACACACTTGCACGCACACACACACACACACACACACACACACACACACACACACACACACACACACACGCACACACACATACAAACTCGCTCTGAGACTTATATATATCAAATATATTTCCTTTCTCCTTTCATTGTTTACAGTTCCTTAGAAAGCAGCTCAAACTCAGCGATAAATGAAGGAAAACATCATTTTTAAAATGTTTTCTCATCTTTTTTGTTTTCCAAAGAAACTAAAGAAGATCCTTATCTGGATCATGAAGACCACGAAAAAGTGCCAATGTAAGTACACGCTTCTAAGAGCATGTTGTGTTTCTATCTGCTGGCTGCATTTCAGTAGTTTAGTTTGTTTCTTAGTTCCTTTTAGCAAATATGTGGCTTACCCAGATGTGCAAAGCGTGTGTGTGTGTGTGTGTGTGTGTACGTATGTGCATATGTGTAAGACACATAAAACCCACAATGAACATGGGTACAAAAAAGCATGCATACAAAAATGTATACTAAAAACGTCTTTTTAAGACAATTTTAGAATGACTTTGAATTTAAGACCATACCCTCAGTATTTATTTTCAAACATTAAGCAATTACATAATAGTGTAGCCTTGTACACTATTAAATGGATAGTTCATCCAGAAATTAAAATTTACTCCTCCTCGGGTCATCGAAGATGTAGATGAGTTTCATCAGGTTTGTAGAAATGTAGCACTGCATCAGTGTCTCATCAACAGATGCTCTGAAGTGAATGGGTGCCGTCAGAATGAGAGTCAAGAATAAAAACATCACAATAATCCACAGCACTCCAGTCCATCAGTGAACATCTGGAGAAGATAACAGCTGAAACAAATCCAGCATTAAGATGTTTTTAACTCAAAAACTTAAGAGTCTATTATCCATATTAACACTTGTATTATTATGGATTATAGACTCATATTTGATGCAGAGCATCCATTGATGAGACACTGATGCAATGCTGCATTTCAACAAACCTGACAAAGAAACAAACTCATCTGATGAGAGTGCGAAAATAAGCAACTTTTCATTTTTTGGTGAACTGTTCTTTTAAGACAACATAACTTTTTAATGGCTGTTGTGTTTTGGCAGTTCAGACTGTTGTTCACACATATTAGTAATGATGCTGCACAAAAGCTGCTCATTGTTAGTTGGTTCCTCTTTAAAGATAAAAATCTGCCATAGGCAAGCAAAAATAAATTCCACCTCTTAATAAACTGCCCACATAAACACAGCTTATTTAAAAAAAATATAAAAAAAACTCACAACATCATCAGTAATTATTGGACTTGGTTATTTTCTTCCTCAACATGCAGTTTAATATAACTGCATGCCTTTTTTATGCATCTGATAGAAATTTACTGTCTGACATTTATGCATGATAATAAAATGAATACAAACATGAGTATAAATGTGTGTTTTTCCCCTCAGGCCCATGTTTGATGATGACATCCCATCAGTAATGGAGCTGGAAATGGAAGATCTAGAAAACTGGATGGCCAAAGGTAACCAGTAAACATCTGTTAGTATTCTTCTGACTCTTGGGTCATGGTTTATATCTGGACCTTGGCATGAGTCAGATATTGCACATTTATAGTGATTAATCCAAACCACAGGTGCTGGAAAAAATGTCAATCTGCTCTAAAAAAAAAAAGTACACGATGAACAACAAAAATTAATAAATACTTAGGCCTACATTTATGATTTATATCCTTGAATTGCATATAAAGAAATTCCATTAATTTGGATTACACAGTATTATTGTAAATAAACAGTCATGCATGAATAGTAAAACTATTTCTGCACTCAAAAAAAGTACAGTAGTGTGTTATTAAATATTTGCATCTACTCGATTTTATTTAAATCATATTTTCAAAATGCATTTATTCAAATTGCTTCGAATCAGCCTCATAATAAATCAGTTTAATTTATTCCGTAAAAAGCATGAATATGGTTAAAATATGGCTAGCTGGAAAACAAGCAGTAACAATAATATATATGATATGTATAAATATTGTTTATTTAAAATATTTATTTTATTAGTACTATTACGGAAATCCTAGTTGTTTCTATATGACTAACAAATATGCATCATATCATGTTAAAGGATATATGCAATTCAAATATCAATTTTACACATATATGCTCTAACAATGTTTTGCTCAAAACCAACATTATTAGGCTATTATACAGTGTATTACAGTATTTTGCAGGTGAACATGCTTCAGTTTTAGTGAATTCAGTAAAGTTTTGACCAGAAGGGGGAGCCATTGCACTAAAACATTCAAACGCTCAAAGAAACTTTACTTGATATTTACTTGATGTCAGCTTTCTTAAACTTATTCACACTTAAACCAACATTTTTAACTAGAAATATTACATTAAGGTTCAAAACATCCGTTGTATAAATGATTTAATGTTGTGTAACATGTTTGGTTTAAAGCTTTTAACATAAACGTCTTTTCATCGTTTGCTTGCAGATGGAGGCAAGAAAGTGGACACTGGCCAAATATAATGAATAGAACTCAAGTGAGTACACTAGAATTATTACTCCCTCCTTTATGCAAGACATAGTCCAAAACTGGGGAGAACTACACCATTTCTAGAACATAGTCAGCACATATTCGCAGTACATGGACAGCTGTCTAGTGGTTATAACAGGAAACTCATTGTACTAGCTTGCAAATATTAAATTTTCAGGACAGATCTGTAGCAGGTGTGTTGCATTTCTTGATTATTTACATTCACACGTCATATTTCAGGCTGAATTCAGATTGTTTCCGAGTAATGGCGAAGAGTCTTCGACATAAACGGTTGTGATACCATTTCAAAACTGTACAGTAAATACACAAAGAGAACCCTGGGTTCATATCAGTAACATGAAACTTGAACAGAACAGGGGTCCGCAGCACTGGATGTGATAAAACTGTGCTGATTTGAAAGGGGAAAACACACATGAGTCACTGGGAAGTGTGGCAAGACAAGGCATGAAGACATGCGTTCACATGCGTCACACCCTGTAATGTAATGTGTAAGGTATCATTTCCTGGAGCTGTGAAATGACATAAGGTTACCTCGTTCTTTATTTCCAGAGGAAAGCCCCTCTGAGTCGAGTCAGGATCAGAGTTCCCCGTGCATACTTTAGTGAAACTGATCATTCCTTTATTTAGAACATTGTTTATGTCATGCAATCTGAACTATGATATGATACACATTTAATATTTCATACTGATGCTTTTTAGATAACCAGGAAAAAGGAGCAAAAAGACACTACATTTGATGTTGGGATGTGCAAAAACTACATAAGCAATGACATTCTGCTGCCAGTAGAAAAAGTTTTCAGTCTCAAAAAAAATTATCTAGACCATACAGTCCACTTCAGTAATAATAGTGTCTCAGTCCATATTGAGACTGTTTATGGAACGCAATCAGTGTGAATATTAAAAATAATAATAATTTACCATTCAAAGGTTTGAGGTTACCAAGATTTATTTATTTATTTATTTTTAAAGAAGTCTCTTCTGCTCACAAAAGCTGCATTCATTTAATAAAAAATACAGAACAAAATGTAATATCGTGAAATAATATTCCACCTCCAAACAGCTGTTTTCTGTGTGAATATCTATTAAAGTGTAATTCATTTCTGTGATGTGCAGCTGTATTTTCAGCATCATTCCTCCAGTCTTCAGTGTCTTCTAATATACTGATTTGCTGCTTAAGGAATATTTCCGATTAATAACAAAACACATAAATAACATGGTACACTCTTGTCAAGTGCCTAGATTGTCAAATAGACTTGAAGTGGACCTCTGACAGATTAATGAACAGCAGTATTGTCTGTTGACCTCCACATCATCATCAGCACGGCTCTTACACAAACACCCGACCACATGCACTTGCTTACTAACGCAGACACAAACACAGACTGTGTCATTCTGTCGAGGTTGGTTTGATGAGGCTGTGTCTGCTGACTTCTGACCGGCGGGTCGATGCTGCCAGCCGTGACATCTGGTGTTGATTACAGCAGGCGTGTGTGGACAAGGAAGGACTCTTTTTTGCCCTCTTGCGTGCTCTCCGTCTCGCTCTCACTGGGAACATCAGAGGTTCAGAGTCCATGAGCCAGGAATGCAAACTTACGTCACGCAGACCGTGTTTTTCCCAGGATCGAGCTCTTTAGGGGAGCAGGATACACAAAGGCTAGGTGATGTCAAGAATGACAAATGAAGGTTTATGTAAACATGAACGGCGAGTATCTGAGGCCACATCAGCACGGGAGTAAGGGCACGGCTCTTTTTATGCTGACTTCAACGAATCTGGAAACAGAGATTCTTTGCAGTTGTTGTTGGAATATAACAGCACTGGTGAAGACTGATATAATATACAAACGCACAAAGGTTTATAGATTACTCCACAAATCTCTACAGCAGCTTGTCAGAGTAAACTCTAAAAATAATTCTAAACAGCACAATGAAAAATAACCACACTCTCTTAATAAAATGATCGTTTGAGTTGGACATTACAGAATAAATTCCTTAAAATCCAACAGGTAATTTTGTCAAAAATGTACATGCATACATAAATAAATAAGGTATCTGACATAATTTTTTTTTTATACACCAGATTTTTTTTCAATTTCAATACAAATATTTATTATACTGACGGGTTTCAAGAACTACAGCTATTACATCAATATTCTTCGTCTTAACAGTTTTAGAGATCGAGTACATTCACCAAACAGTTTAAATTAATTTAATAAAATTAGTTTGCATGACTGAAATATTATGAAAGTAAATTGTACTTAATATAAAAAGCTTCAATCTGAATTTCAGCAGATGTCGAGTTTTAAGCATGCTTTGTGTCAAAATCTAAAAGGAGGATAAATGTTGAAATGAAATGTTATTTAAATGAATCTGTGTTTCTCTCATTTGTTTTACAGGAAGCCGTATCTCTCAACAGATCCAGACACAGTGGACTATTTTTAGGAATTCGTAATTCTGAAAACTTTGCCAGCATTTTTAGATTGTTTCTTAATAACATAACTTTATATTAAAAAGATATTTGTATAATATTGCTTAATCCTCTTGGATGAAAAAAGGCAGATCTGTCTGTTGCACTGATCAGGATCCAACAGTTCACTGGAAGCCAATATGGTCTTTTATGTGCTTTTGATATTTAAGATATTCACCACAATTATATGATAATCAATGATGTTTCTTTATAATTTAATGATTGTTCCTGTCTTTATCTCAATGTAAGGGCTGCCACAGAACTTCAGATGCATTAAGATGCATTTCATTTAAATTATAGAGACATTAACCTTTGTAAATATTATTACATTGGCTGTATTATATTTTTTCTTTTATTTGCAGTATTGCAAGTTTGTGTTTACAATTAATAATGGAATTTAAATCATTTAATAATTTTTAGGAATTCACCAATGCATTTCCTGTTATGTACTGTATGTCTTTTTACATTAAAAGAGGAATTATTGTTATCATTGTTCTTGTGTGAGTGCACTATACACAATCAATCATAAGATGTTTTGTAATGTTTTTAAAAGACGTCTCTTATGCTCACCAAAGGTGCATTTATTTGATTTAAATAAAATACAGTAAACTCGTTAATATTGTGAAACATTATTACAATTTAAGAGAACTGCTTTCTATTTTAAAACCTTTTAAGATGTCATTTATTTCTGTGATCGAAGCTGGATTTTTATCAGTGTCACATGATCCTTCGGAAATTTTTGCGCAAACTATGATACATTTTACCAAATATATATTGAAATATTTGTTTTATTTTTGTAACAATGTAAAAATCTTCACTGTCCCTTTTGTTCAATTTAATTATAATCCCTTTGATCAATTTGATTAATTTAATAAAAAATTAAATAACCTTCCCCCCGCAACACACACACACACACACACACACACACAGAGAGAGAGAATAAATAAGTAATTGCAATTATATATATATATATATATATATATATATATATATATATATATATATGCACGGAAGTAAGGTAGTATATGTGATACTTTGCATCATTTAACTGAAAAAAATATGTGTGCCATATTTCAGTAGAGTACATTAAATACACAATATAATCTTATTTAATCACCTAATATTATATGACCATGTTAGTTGGGGCTATTTACTGAAAGTGAACATCCTGAATAATTCAGTAAAGTGAGCATTCTTTCGTCTTGCTCCTGGGTTACACAGTTCCTACCGAGTGCATTTTCTAATGGAGTATGATGGGAGTATGAAAGCACATTGTTTATCTTTGAGTGAGGCTTGGAACTAAACAAGAGTTCATTTCAGGTTGACAGCCGTGGAAAAATTCGGCAGATGGAAGTCATTCCAGTTTTCCTTCTCCAAGTCTTGTCTGGTCTGTATTGGTTTCAGATCCCTGTTGATATCAGGGGAATATGTGCATGTACAGTTGATTTCTTAGTACCCATGCATTAATGATTTCAAATTACAGATTGTTTTTATTCTTTTTGGAATTGTTTAAACTATATTTCAGATTGAACGGCTTTCGGAAACTTGAGGGAAAAAAATCTGTAAAAATTGATCAATATCAATATCAAATATACTAGTACTTTTACTGTTGAGCTTTGTAAAGTATATTTATATCTGAGAGATTATAATTTTAATCAATGTGCAAAACAATATAAATATTTTGCAACAACATAAATAAACATTTTTATTGAACATACCAAATAGAATATAATGTAAAAAAAAAAAAACACACACATACAAAATAAAAACCATAATAAAGAATAAAACTTTATTTTTTATGTGTGTGTATATACATATATATATATATATATATATAAAACAAAGTATTTTATGTGTATATGAATACGCGGGCACGGCAACGTAATTACGTCATGTTGTAAGCGACGCGAAACGCGAGCGACGGTGACGTTCGTGGCTGAAGCAGTGACGCGATCATCCGTCGACAGTCAGTCGCACAGGAATCGGTTGGATAAAGGCGATCGCGCTGTAACGGAGCAGCACCGGAGTCGTGTCCCGGACCCCCAGCGCTCCTCAAGTCGCTCACACATTATTCCAGATGGATCTGTTTCCCTTTGCAGAAGCTAAATGATTAATAAAACCTGTCCCCAAGACTGCAGCAGTTCATCAGAGGAACATGTTTAGTCTGCGCTAGTAAAACTACTTCATCTTTCTCTAAGAGAGGAGAGAATTGAGGATAATATCAGTCACTTTCCTTCATCCTCCACCGGTTTACAGGTAAATACGTGTGTTTTTTCTGATAAAAGCGACTTGTTTTGAAGAGAAACGCTTTCTTGATTCACGCCAGGTTGATTCTGGAGCATGTGATTGGCTCTTGTTGTTGTTGTTGTTGTTGTTGTTTACTATTCTAACCCATTTCCAAGATCCAGGACACATCAAATACAGCACAGCTCTGCGTTAATACAACAACAAGCTCTCAGTTTGATCCGAGGTAAACTTCAGACCTTGTAAACAAACCCCAATTCTCTTCTTAGGACTCCGAAACGCTGTCGTCGCTCTTTAAATATACTCTTTTACTAAATCGCGGTGTTTATATATTACGTAACGTTATATATATTAGCGATTTATAGCGATGACGGTTATTAACCCTTTCTGTCGTCACTATTATTGTTTTGGGAGGTTTAGCTTAGGCTAACAGTATTAGCACTCCCGCTAGCGGATCATCGTGAAGCTGCTTCGTATAAGAATAAGTTTATCCACTATGTTGGCGTTTATATTCTGAAGTGTTTAGGTATTGTGTCTGTTTCATCAAAAGCTGTGGGATTGTCTGATAGCGGTTAGCTTAGCGTAGCTTGCTAACGAGACTCAATCTTTGGGAAGGGCTTTAAACCCGTCTGAGGCGGCTGTCAACACCCTCACAGACTTCTAGCTCCTTAATAAAACTTTTCTGAAAACATTAGTCATTTTGAGTCAGGGTTTGTTGGTTTAATCTGTGTGTTTTCACGCGTGGCGCGAGTCAAGCACATGTTAGCATCAAACATGCCTTTTCTCTTTTCTCAAACTCTTCATCAAGTTTCTCTCTCATTTGTTCAACATCATCCACTGTTATGATGATTATAACCGCTCTTTCTATCCACCTCTGCCACCTGAGGGGATATAAATGTCTTCTAAGACTCCTCTCTGTTTTCATAATCACACATCAGGTTTATTTTGAGCACATTTATGAATAAACTCGACTGGGTTAAGTTTCAGCATCATCTGTAATATTATGTAACTCACAGGGTTTGCAATACCATCTATTGCTCCATGTGTTTATCTAATATCTGTTGTCAAATAAAAGTTTCTCTTGGACGAAGAAAGAGGTTTCTCTAGGGTCAGATTTCAAGCATAAAGCATTGCATGTCAGGTTTTAATAGTTGTACATTTATAAAATCCCCTATATGCATTTATTTCATACTAAATATAGTATTGAAACTTGATGATATAAAGATTATTTGGAGTATAACCTACTACTTTCCACATTGCAAACATCAAATGTGGTTTAATGTCATTATTGATCAGGACTGTATGATCTTTGAATGATATCAGACTTTGTAAATGGAAGATAGCACCTAAACATACTTGCAATAGTTCCTTTTTAGGACACTCAAAATATACTTCAGTATATCTTCCTTCTAGCAGACATTAATTTTAACAGATTAGTAGACTAAAAGTACAGTTCCTGTATTAAGTACATAAATATGTAAATGTATTTTTAGGATGCTTGGCATAATATAAACATTTCAAATACACACAAGTATATTTTTCACTAAGGTCATGATTGGTTATTGTTGTCTTTTTGGCGCTTTTAGAATGTAGTTTGCATCATTGTATCACTGTTTTCTTGTCTGTAACAGTAAAGCTGTTTTGAAACGATCTGTGTTGTTGTGTAAAGCGCTAGACTTTAGGAATAAATGTGACTTAGTCTCTGTTTCCTAGATTTGGTTTTTGAGGTCGTTTTGATTTTTTGGGTCACTTCTTTGATGCAGTGGAAAGTGTTTGATAAAACTGGAGAGTATAGTGTGTGAGTTCTTTTATCCTCTCACACACTTTCCTGAACATTCATTTCCAGCTCCGAGAGCCCGGGACTCGGGAATCCTCTCGGATGGGTGATGTTTTCACCGTGGTCTTTACTGTGAACTATGAAGGCGTTCGAGGTTCTAGTCTCGTGTAAAGCTCTCCGAGACTTTGCTGAATGGCCTTCATGTTTTGACAAGACACAAAGAGAGCACACAGAAGGCATGGCCGGGGTTGGGAGATAAAAGAAAGTAACCGGGTCATCTGATGAGTGGCTCTTTGAACAGAATATTTTTTCAGGCCAGCTGCTTTTTCACGGCGCTCCGCTAAAATAAGAGCAGATCTGCTGTCTGGCTTCAATTAAAGACGAGTCTCGGTTAAAAGGGATATAGCATTCAAACTCGCTTTGAATTCTCTAGGTGATCACTAAAGGCAAGTTTTCTAGAATTTCTCTTTTATTCAGCTTCTGTGATGGATTCTGTTTCAAAAGCTCTTCTCAGAAGTGAACTTTGTAATGTTGTTCCTGGGAAGACTTCTGCTGAAATCAGCTAAAAGGAAAATGTGTACTACAATACTGAAGCTTGTAGTTTGGTCATTAGTGTGCTTAAGCATAACCCTAAGCATGCACAAAACTCCAGATATCTTTGCTTTATCTGCTAATTGGAACGCCTGTCGTTCATTAGTTTATTATTTCTATATTTACGTTGTAGCTATAAATAAAAGTGCACTACTGTCAGCTCAAATTTGATTGCCGTTCACACTAAGAGTAACTAAATTAGCATCCACACAGATGGATGATAACCTCTTTATTATAAGCATGCTGCAGTAATGTCATATTTCTCTTTAACAGCTCAATTTTTAAAGTCTGGGTTTATTCCGACTTGCTTTTATTGATGTTTTGGGTGTATGCCCTTGCTGTATGGGTGGTGAATTCTTGTTGTTCTGTGAATCACACTTGTGAACACGCAGCCCGAGAACAACATCCCTCTTCTGATGAATTATGGAGAGTTTATTTGCTTTGATGTTATGAGCTCTCTTTAGTTTCTAATAGGTGATATGAAGAACTTAGTCCATCTCCGTTGTTTTGTCTATAGAGTTGCGCACTCTCTCTTTACGAGAAAATTTGTCTTCATTTGTGGAGGACACAAAACCTGGCTCATTGGCTGCTATTGCGAATGCCGGCTCTGGGAATTTTTCACGATGATGATAGATGCGTTCTCTTCTCGTTCTCCACCTGTTGCTGTGCCAGAAGCCTCCTGAGCATCGACACGATCACTGTCACCTGCTGTGTGAAGCTGTTTTTAACACACTGCCCTGAGATGAAAGAGTGGAGGTCTTTATTCTTAGCTTTCACAATGTCTAGTTCTTCATTTCTCTTTCCTGTAAGTGCAGGAGTGTCACACAAGGCTGATCATCCTCCATTCAAACTCCAAAGATGATTTGTTCTGTTGGAATTTCCTCTTGAAAACTTCATCCGGGGGAGGCTTGTCTCATAATCTGAGAATAGAGATGTAATTCTGGTCTTCTCCTACTCCATGTATCATTTTCCTCCATTCCATTCTTCCATATGGCCATAATTTCATTGTAAAAGCTATGCTTTGGCCTTCAGAGGCTGTACAGTACAGACCAAAAGTTTGGAAACATTACTATTTTTAATGTTTTTGAAAGAAGTTTCTTCTGCTCATCAAGCCTGCATTTATTTGATCAAAAATACAGAAAAAACAGTAATATTGTGAAATATTATTACAACTTAAAATAATAGTTTTCTATTTGAATATACTTAAAAAAATAATTTATTCCTGTGATGCAAAGCTGAATTTTCAGCATCATTCCTCCAGCCTTCAGTGTCACATGTAACATCAGTCGATCACATGATCATTTAGAAATCATTCTAATATTCTGATTTATTATAAGTGTTGGAAACAATTCTGCTGTCTCATATATTTGATCAATAAAAGGTTCAAAAGAACTGCATTTATTCAAAATTAAAAAAAAATTCTAATAATATATTTTCTTTACTATCACTTTTTATCAATTTAACACATCCTTGCTGAATAAAAGTATTGATTTTATTTAAAAAGAAGAAAGAAAAAAATTACTGACCAGTAGTGTATATTGTTATTACAAAATATTTATCTTTTAAAAACATAGCTTCTTTTTTTTTTTTTTTTTACTTTTTATTCATCAAAGTATCCTAAAAAAGTATCAGATGTTCTGAAAAAATATAAAGCAGCAGAACTGTTTCCAACTTTGATAATGAATCATCATATTAGAATGATTTCTAAAGGATCATGTGATAATGATCCTAAAAATTCAGCTTTGCATCACAGAAATAAATGATAATTTAAAGTATAATAAATTTAAAAACTATTATTTTAAATTGTAATAATAATAATAATATATCACAATATTACATTTTTTTCTGTATTTTTGATCAAATAAATGCAGGCTTGATGAGCAGAAGAAACTTAAAAATAGTAATGTTTCCAAACTTTTGGTCTGTAATGTACATGCAGAGCTCCTGGACACTGTGCGAGAGCAATGTCAATAATTTAAAGCTCTGCCATCCAGCCCTGGGTTCGGATTTGCATAAATGGGTTTTTAGGAGATCATAAGTGGACTTATTTAATGATATTTCTGACTCACTTAAGCACACAAACTCTGCAGGAAAGTGTCCCATTTCAAGACCAAGATTGGAGCTAAATGTTTTTGTGTAGAAGAAAAGGAAGGGACGGAGATTTCACTTTACTAAGAAACTAAATAATGCAGCTGCAATCCAAACATGATGTTTAAAACTGTGAGTAAAGCAGCATTCCATTGGGTTATTCTCAACTGGAATTGGCAGCTGAGAGTTGACACATTATAGTTCCAGGTTATCTGGAACCCAGCATGAATGGAACGCTCTGAGGTTGGAATTGGGAATTTTCCTACTACTGACGTCTTGAACACGAAATAACACGACCCAAAAGATTACAATTCTGTCATTACATGCAGACATTGTTTTCCTTGTGAATCACTAAAGATGAACAGTCAGTGTGGGGTTCAGTGTTGTTTTGGACCTCAGACACATTCTTTAGTCTCTTCCACACAGTAAACTGCTGTAAAATTACCGGAACGACTTTACCAGTAACTACAAAAGTGTGTTCACACAAGCAATGACGTTTCATCTTTTTACCCGTCAAGCACCACTCACACATCCATAAAAAACCCCTGTATATTCTGTGACATCATTGACCAGAAATGACCTTTAGACGGCTGTGCGTCCCGGTGTTGTGTTTGTAAACATGAAGGGGTATCTGCGGTCAGTGTTTTTATTGATGTTTTCATTTTTGTGTCATACCGGGAATCTCATTCAAACAGAGCACTTTACTGGTTTCGTTACAACAAAATTACCGGTGTTTTTGAAAAGGTCCTGATCACACATGATCTTTTAATGGTCATTTACCAGTAAAGACTGTATGTGTAAAAGGGGATATTGTATGAGCAACAATTCTACATGCTTCAAGACACTGTCAGTGTTTGGGATTGAGCACTGCGTTTACTCTCTGTTCTGTTCACACAGCAGCTTTTTTACGGTTGTAATAACATGCAAGTAATCTCAAACCTCAAACCTTTTTACACTTTTTATAAAAACCGTTCCTGAGTGCCACATCTTCCGTTTTTAGATGCAAAGATGCATCCTTTGTGAATGCCAGGCCCTTACTGATTAAAGTAGCTCGTCTGTGTTGTTTCTGGGGAATGTCTGCTTGTGTATATATTGATTTGTGAAGACTCTGGGTTGTTCGAGCAATACAGAAAGGCTCTTTCTCAGTCCGTCCATCCATGCTTCTGTATCCACTTGCTCTCTTAAAGTGATAGAAATGGATTACCTCCACCAGGGTCTTTTGCTTTAGCTCTCAATAGAGCCTTGAGAGGTTGTGAAAGGGTAGCCTTCTGCATTGTCTTGAGCTCTTTGTGTCCTCTGTGTCTTTGTGGTTTCACCCTGGGACCCAACAGCTGCCCCCCCCCACCAACTCCCCCAAACATCAGCATGGGATAAAAAAAAAAAAAGTTGCGTTGCATCGCTTGTCCGTGTTTTCCATGGGACTTTCGCAATACTTAACATGAACGATGATCAACAAATGTAATATTTATCAGCATCACATCAGCTTTGGACGACCAAACAATAATCAGGACTTCGTGTGAGAACCTCTGGTCCACTTCAGTTGATGTGGATTCTATTTAAGGGTCTTTTAAAAGAGTGAGCATTCTTGGTTCTCTTCTGCCAACGCTACTGTCTTTTGGTTCTCTGAGCAAGGGCTTCCACCCCTATCTCCTGCCCAAACGCTGTCTTAACACCCTCACACTGACTGCTGTGATGCAGGACGGTCCTTTCAGAAGAAGGGGGCCCCTGGTGACGTACTGCTTCCATGGTAACACCTTTGTGAATGGATTTTGGGGAATAGTGGTCAGTGGCTTCCCAGAATCCTCCACTGGCACCGCAGGGCAACTCCGTTTCTATCAGACCGTCCATCTGCAACACACTTGCCTAAAGTCCATTGGGTCTTTAAGTGTATGTCAAACTTTGGATGTTTTCTGTCATTCTGAGAAGTTTCCAGGAAAGTTTCTCTCCTTGGAGCCGAGGCCTGTCGTGTTTTTTAGGTAGTAAACTCACATGTGCCAAATCTTGCATAATTTAGACTCTTGCCTTTAGCACAGTTCTCAGAGCTCATGTGAAACAACCTTTCGCTGCTTTGGAGGAGCCCCATCTTTTGGGTTCCAGCTGTCTTTGAACAAAAATCAGATTGTCCAAAAAAAAAAAAAAGAAACATTTTCCCTAAAAATGTGCACCCCTAGAGGTGCTTCTCTGCCCATCTGTCTCACTTGCAATGGAAAGTCTGCTTTTTCGCTGGCTCAGATTCACTCACAGCTTCCTTCTACCCTGTTGACACTGAATTATTTACTATGTGCATCAGAATTCTCGGTTGCTGGAGATCTGACTTCAGAAAGGACAAAGTCATGAAACCTTTATTACATGCAGGTCGTTCTCTGTTTGCAGCATTACAACGTGTCTTTTAGTCTCTGTCATCAGGAACAGAAGTAGCAGTGTTCGTTTTGTATCTGGTTTGTTTTTATGGTGTATTTTATTTTTTATGAAATATGAAAAAGTAAAATTAAGGATGGTATGAACATTGGGACTCAGGGAAAGGCTTCTTTTCTAAATGAATCATCAGCTTTGAACAAATCGTTTGAATGAATGATTCAGTGAATCACTTAAGGCGGGGACGTGCTGCCACCTACTGGTGGTTTAGTGCTGTATTTATCCATGATTGGCATAAGAACATGTGTTAAAAAATCTCATTACTTTTCTTTTTTGTTTTTTGTCAGTATCGCACACACCTATTAACTACGCATTACTGTACTTATTAAACAAACAATAAACAGCAAGTCCATGAGTCAGAAGTTGATTCAGTATCATTTTGATTCAGTGAAGGACTGATTCAAACTGGATTGACTCACTTAGTGAAGCAATCATCAGACTGATTCAAACCAGTAAGGCCTTTTTAAGTTGCTCATGAATTAGAGTTTAAGGCTATGCTGTTAGGTCATACAATAAGAAGTTTTTTCTTTGGCATTTTTTTTAGTCATTTGTCGTCACATTCAGTTCAGACTGCAAATAAAAATTCCCAATAAAAGAAAAAAAGATTTTTGGCTGAGGAGCTATTGAAAATCTGCTTTACCACTTGACCCACTCCACATTGGCTTATGAAGATTAGCCAATCATAACACATCATATTACATATCACCATAAAAAGTGTTTTGGTGCTGCATTCAAATTTAATTTACTTAGCTTGAAATGTGTATCTCAAGTTGGCTACATGGAAGTTATTCTAACACTGAAGGACTGAATTGTGAGTGTTAAAGTCTTAAAGCTGGACTTCAGCTGAAGAATTGAGGCCGCTTTAAAGCTGTCTCCATGTGTCGGTCCATATGTCTGAGATGTTGAGGCTGTATGGAGAGTAATGGGCATCTGGCGGCTCAATCAGACTGACTTAAGGACTATTAGTGAAGATAATCCTGTAGAGACGGGCAGTTGAGCCACAAAGCACATTCTCCCTCTCCCTTTCTGTCTTCATGCTTCGTGGTTTACTTTTCAAATACATTTCAATTTTATGGATTTTATACATTCAGTGTAATTACCGATAAACCAATAAGAAATTAAAAATACTGTACTGTTGTAAAATAAAACACTGAGTGTTGAATAAAAATAATTTATAGCGCTATATAGTGTGCAATACTGATGTTTATGACACTTTTTCACATGTTCAAGCATCAAGTTTATTTAAATGCACTTTCAGAGTGTATCTTAATATCTTAAACATATCTTAAACATCAACCATGTGAACAATGACTTTTGGATTTAGCTATTTTTGCTTTTAATTTTAAACAGCTGTCTGCTCTGCCACCGTTTGAATGCAGACAATAACAGTCATCTTTCTCATTCGTCCTCTTGAATACAGTTGCAACAGATGCTTAATTGTTTAAAAACAGACATGTACTGTACACAGTCTTCCTGTAGCCGTAGGCAAAACCACTCCGTGATGTATTTGTGGCATTGGTTTTTGTCCTTCAAACCATGAATCAAACTGGTGTTTGCCGAGCTGGAGCTTGGGATATATGCTAACTGGCATCTTTGTGTTCCCGTATGCGTGTGTGTCTCGGTGTCTGCCTACATTTACTTAACCAGTTTCCTCTCGCCTGTAGTCTGTGGCTCAGCACATCAAAGCATGTGTCTCTGCAGAGCCTGAGATAACAGCGGAGCGTAAACCCTGCTGCTCCACTAAGCTTTTCCAGAGTCTTTCCAATGCCCTTGGGCACACCGATACCTCTTTTGTCTGTCTGGAGCCTTGGGAAAGACATGTGTGTGTGTGGTGTTTGGCAGGCTGCGCACCTTAGGTACAGTGTGTGTGTGTGATGCTAGTGTTGAACAATGTTTTCTCCGTCTTATGCAGCGAGAGGCACGTGTCTGTTTGTTTGCTGACCTGCCAATCCTCTGTTGTGATGTCCTCTCCATCTGGATAGCTGTTGTTCATTCTGCTGTAAGCCACACTGCTTTGCTGTTTTTCACTCATGTGTATGTGTTTTTCAGCCTAGTGAGCTGCTGACTTGAGCAATGTTTTCGGGCATCATAGGAACATAGTTTTGTTTGGCAATACCAATGACGCACATTTGAATGCTGAAAAAAAAATGTTCAATGGAAATGTTGGCTAGAGATTTCTATTTGTAAGATCTTTTGTTTTATGTGCGTTTTATGAGTTGATATAAATTTGTGTAGAATAGATCTTAGGGCTGGACGATTATGGCCTAAAATCAAAACCTCGATTAATTAAACATTTTACCTTGATTACGATTAATGGATGATTATTGTGTTTCTGTTTTGTTTTTTTGCCATCATAGTTCACTGACAAGGTTTGTACTGTAAATATGATTAACTATTAAAGGTGGGATATTTTTTCCTATTGAAAGAGTGATCTGACATCAAAGCTCACTATCAGCAGTTATTTGATCTGTGTTCGTAACATTTCTTACAGATTATTGCTCGGTGTAAGAGATAAATAAAGATAAATTAGCACAGTACCAGTACGAGTGATTGCGTGTGTGAATTAGTCATACCGTCTCTTCAAAAGTAGAAAATATCCTATAATAAGTTTTTAGATTCTAAGCTACTTTAGTGATAAATCACAGGAAAGTGCTGACAACTAGTTTCTGCGTTCCTCTGTGCCCGCGATCTTCACAGCTACTGTTTATTTGAGTGTTCGTGCCACAATGCAGCTGTGCGAACTAGGGCTGTCAAAATGGCAATTAAATATTATCCAAATTTAAAGTACATAATTTTAGTTAGGGTGAAGAAAAGCTTTTGGCTTCTCTTCTGAGGCCACAAGAGGGCGCATTGGGCAAAATATTACTAATACATGTTTATTCAAAGCATAAGAAAATATGACTGTGAAAAAAAAGTGCATAATATTTAAAATAAATGTTTATAAACCAATTATAATTAAGTCGCTTAAAGAACTACAAACAAAACAGCACCACGTGTGCATGCATAGTTTAATACAAAGGGGTGAAAGCCAATAACACAGAGTACATTTTTCATTTAAACATGAGATCAGTAGGATGGGGAAAACCCACCATAAAGTCTCAATATATGTTTTTGAAAAAAACTGAATCCACCTTAATTTTACACTGCTTTCTAAACATGCGGCTCTATTCTGTGAGACGCGAGTGCAAGGGTAATAGAAGACGTCCCTCTCTAGAAAATGCGCGAAATATGTGTTTTGTGTGAATGGCTTGGTTTCAGTTTTGACGTAAACAAGATCTTCTCCACATTCTCTTTTTCCGCGATATTTTAATTGAACTTCGCAGCAGTGCTGCATAGGCTTGGGCTGTATCCAAATTTTGATACCGTCAAACCTCCTCCCTATTTTACCTCGGTATACGGTATTACCGTGAATAATTAAAAAATAATGACGTAAGGCTCAGACAGCATCACCAAACTGTTGGCTTGTGCCTAACCCATTCAGAAACTGAATACCAAACACTAATACTGAAACAATAACAAAATTACATAACACAAAATTACACAATTTTAAACAACTTTTATTAGCAACAAATAGCAATAGTCAAACAGAATTAAATTAACATAAACATCCAGAACAGTTTTCGCGCAGAGACGCGCACACAAATCAATTGAATCACACAGCCCGAAACAAATTTTAATAACAATGACCAGCTTATAAATAAAAAGCAAATAGACCCACAACAGTCAACCAGAGTTGAATATAAATAAATATCCATATTATATATATATATGCCTAAATAAAACTTCTTTCCGAAATAGTTTTTAATGAAAACCAAATAAAAATACCTGAATCCATTAAATAAAAAAATAAAAAAATCTAGTCAAGATTTTTCGCTAGGGCACGTTGTGGACCGACAACTTTACCTGCGGCGCTGAAAACCTGCTCCTACGGTGTGCTTGTGGCACAGTCGCGACATCTGGGGAAAACACCAGGCAGCATTTTTCCATGAGCGAAGTGGGTCCTCATCTCTTTGAGTAACTGGCTCCAAACAGTAGGCTGTTATTTCAGCTCCGACTCAGTCCTCTACGTTACGTTAAGATTTGTAAATCGGCATGCGCGCAAATATAAGCTCTCTCTGAAGTATTGTTTAAATGGACAAATTCACACAAAAATCATGTCAAAATGCCTGTTTTGGTAAGTATCCTACAGCAGACATAGCCAGCTGAACATAGGCCACTGTATCAGTGCATTCTCTTAAAGTGACAGTCTTTATATTAATCGAACAGCAACAACAAAGAAATCACTCACTGCTACTGTTTAAAAAGCTTTTGTAACTTTAATAAAGAACAGTCTTTATTTTTTCAGTCTTTTTTTTTCTCAATTTGTCACTCTGCATTCAATGTTACATAAATTAATGATACAATATGGTTACGACTGTAATTTTCTCGCGAGCCTTTGTAGCTTTATGGTGCTTCGTTTGTTTTGAATAGGCCGGCTGAAATGATGGGAGGCGCTCGATCTCGTCCCAAAACCTAATGTCACGTCGCCAGTTTGGGAACATTTTGGCTTTCAACCCAATGAAAAGGGCGAGCCAGCAAATATACATGAGCCGATATACAAAATGTGCTGCAAAAAATGTTCGTGTGACACTGCAATACATCTAATTTGAGGTCATCGGGACATTCTAAAACGCTTAACGTGAAAAACGCTTAACGTGGTTTAATGTACCAATAAAGTGATATTAACAGACCAAACTCACTAAACATCATATTAATAAAGTATATTATCTACAAAAAATCAGATGATCCCTGAATATGAATTCAACGCGTTTAATAACACGTTAAGCCTTTTCCTCCCATAGAAAACCATCATAAGGCTTAACGTGTTATTAAACGACTTGCATTCATATTCAGGGATCATCTGTTTTTTTTTTTTTTTTTTTTATACATCGTATACTACTTTATTAGTATAATGTTTAGTGAGTTTGGTTTTTAAAAATCACTGTCTTTATACATTAAGCGTTTTCTTATAACAGTTTTCTATGGGAGGAAAAGGCTTAGCGTGTTATTAAACGAGTTGCATTCATATTCAGGGCTCATCTGTTTTTTTTTTAGATAGTATACTTTATTAGTATGATTTTTAGTGAGTTTGGTCTGTTAATATCACTGTCTTAGTACATTAAGCCATGTTAAGCGTTTAGAGCAGGGATCAGCAACCTTTTCAGCATGACGTGCCATTTTTTATTTTTATGGTTAACCACTGTGCCAACACAGCCCACCCCCCCACACCCCGATATAATTCTGTATTTAAACGGTACATACACAATTTTTTTTATACGATAAAAAAAAGTTTTTTTTAACGTTTAATCAACGTTAATGCACTGCTTTAATTGATGAACGTGCACACACAGACACACACACACAACACACACCACTCGCACACAGAGATCTGAGATCGTGCTGTGCAAAAAGTAGCATTCAGAAGCTCATAAACCTATGAGTGTTGTCACGCTACTTTTATTAATCGATACTGAATCGCTACATTATATTTCTCAACAACAAAGGGGCAAAATCGCTTCATTGTCTGCAGAGAGAGACAATTTAAACCCCCCCCCCCCCACTTTCTTTCTCTCAAAATGGCCATATTTCAGAAAATTTTTCATCACTGGATATAGCTTTAGGTCATTTAACATTTCTATGATAAAACGTATTATTAAAAGTTGACTAATGTTAATTGATTTGCAGCTTCATCTTACCTCACTCTCTTTAACGTTAAATTGACGCTTCGCGCTCTGCTTCTGTGAACAGTAAACCCCGCCTACTTTGATCTGATTGGCCATCTCAGTCATTTTGACATTGACGAGTGCTGTTAGACCGAGGCTTTGATCTGAAGCACCTAGTATGTGCAGTGTTTGCACGTGCATCCATGCAAGTTAATTCTCACACTTTAATAGTATTTGTAGCTCCTAACAGGCTGTGTGACTATGAGAAGTTATTACATCAAACTGTACGTCATTATACAGTTTTCCTTATTGCTTGCGTGCCAGCGATTATCCCTCTGCGTGCCACTGTTGGCATGCGTGCCGTAGGTTGCCAACCCCTGGTTTAGAGTGTCCCCTGTCATCCAGCGCAGCTGCCCCCTCAAGCATCAGATCGCGGAGCAACATCAAAAAGAACAGCTGAGACCGGCCGACAGTTAGGAGTAGCTGAAGCCTTTGCGAAATCTGTAAAATACAGCCGTGAAAGTAACAGGCATACATGCTGAAGTCACGGACAACCTCTGCGTCAGTGCCCATACCCAAGAGAGCGTGAGCAGATAACGAGCTCACACACGCTATCTGCTTGAGGAGTTCATCGACTCCAGCACGAATATACTGTCCTGGTGGGCCATGTGCCGCAATAATCAGTCTAGATTTCCGCTGCTGTCCAAAGTCGCGCGCAAATACGTTTAATACATGTTAGAACTCTTTGATTTCTTAAAAAAAAATGTATTGGAAAACGCATGTTCTTGTTGCTGTTTGGCATTTAACAATAAACAAAAATGTTTTAAAACGTGTCTCTCTGTCAGTTAAAAAAGCAACAATATATGCTACATAACTCAACGATAGAGCTTTGTATGCAGCAAAATCAGTATAAATTATGTAAAAATAAAATAAAAAATGGCGGTAATACCGCATATCGCGCTATTGAGCCACCTATAATAACCGCAGGGGAAAACCGCGACAGCCCTACTTGGTTTACATTTGGACTTTGGATGTGATCTTAGACTCGAAAAGGTTGGTGACCACTGCTATAGTCCATTACTCCAGGTTTCCAATTCAACTGAACCCCTAAAGTAGACGTTTGTATTTTGATGTTATTAATTTGCTCTGATGTTATTCAACACCGATATTTAACATGAATCATACTTGAAGCTTTGACCTGATTTTGTCTGGGTGGTCTTATGAAGCGAAAACGATCAGTCTGTGCAAGAAACTGAACATTGTTCACATCATTATGCTGAATGAATGTGAGTATTTATTGTACATCAGGTTAGTGTCTAGACCGCAGACAGTATGGTTTGCAGTGTCTATTCCCACAGTTCTCTTTTCCCAATCAGGACCACACTGGACAATGAGCACCAGTGTGTGTCCAGTGATCTGGGGAGGGTTCTCAGAAAGCTTCTCGTCTGACTGTTCTACCTTTCCTCAGAGCGCTGAAAGAAACCCCTGTTCTCTTGTAGAGAGTGAAAGAGACGGACAGATTCGGATGAGACTGCTTCCTCAGGAAATGAGTGTCTTAAGTTTAAAAACATCTCTGTTCTGAAACATCACGGAATGGCCTGCTGTCTAGGTTTCTTTGTAGGCATTGTCCCATATTAGACAGAGTTGTACACAAGCATCTGCTCAATGTGTCAGCGCTCATGCAGTTAACACTAGCCTATGTGCATCAAGCCTGAAGACTATGCATCCGCTGCTTCTGATGTCAAATTCAACTGCATCTAAAGTTCATTCAGTTTATCCACAAGGTGCCAACGCTGGTCTTATCTCACAGTCAAAACAAGAATTGGAGGAAATTGAGCAACAAACTATCTGGGACCACAACAACACGCCCAACTGGACTAGTCTTGACTAGTCTAGTTAAAACGAGTACAAAAATGGATCTCTCCATAAAAGTACAGACACTGGGCAAAGATGATACTTTCTTGTGCAAGTCTTGCATCAACACCTGTGTTCATGCATATTGTTAGAATGATTATATTTAAAGGACTGTGCGTTCAATGAATGCACACGTAAGTGGTTGCATCTAGGCTTAAGTTTACTTTGGACTTAACAAGTTAACCTTCTAAGACGACATAGTGAGCAATTAATAATTTTGTATGCCAGCCAGAAACCTGGTCATGTGAAGCTGATCACTTGCCCTACACAAAATTAGCACTTTACATGAAAAACTTGGCTAATGTTGGCATCACACATGTGAGTATTTTCATTCATAAGCTTAATTTACATGGCTGTTAACTTTCTTCAAAATAACATATTTTGTGTTGGGCAATAAATTCATACAGGTTAGTAAAGAATTGAGGGCGAGTAGATGACAATTTAAATTTTTGGGTGAACTATCCCTTTAAATCTCAATTCCATCTTCCCCTGCAGTGCTGAGACTGAATTGTGTCGGTGGGTTGAACTTGAGAATTGGATCAGTCCAATTTGTGAATTAATCTTTTAGACCAGCTTTGTGAACAAACAAGAATGATTAATAAACATCATACTCAAAAGACCACTTCTTCATAAACCAATCTTATCTTGGATCAAGAGAGGATTTCAAGATGTACAGTATGTTTTCTCTCACCAAGCTTGTGTATAATTACAAAAGATCTGGATATAGAGCACAAGACAAATGGACCACTTTCACGGTCTCTATTTTTTTCTAAAAGTACATTTCTTAAAGAAAATCTCTTGTCCTGCACTAAAGAACAAAATGTACAATGACATGAGTAAAACTGATACAGGGTCACTGTTGGGAGCTGACAGTGCAATTTCCCAGCAATCAGTCTTGCAGTTGCTCAAGCTTTCTTCCATTTGACCTTTATTATTTATCAGAACTAATTTCTGTTAGTGCCCTCATCTTCGGCTCTCTTTTTGCGTGCTTATTTCTTCATTCAGTTCAACTCACTATCAAGATGCTGCTTTAAACTCAGAAGGCATTGTCTTGAATTTCAGCCACCGAAATTGCTCTCCCCTCGCTGGTGGGAATGTAATATAGCAGCACCCCTCCATCTCCAAGATTGGGGGAACTGATGACTAGCTGTTGATGGATTTAAGGACAATGCATGCTTTACGTTTTGGCGAATGGCTCTGAGCTGTACGCTGGGACTCTCTTTTTGTGCGTGCTGCGTGCTGAGATTTATATATATTAAAAGAGCATTCTTTTTTTGTATTTGGTGTAATAAAATGTGTTAACGGGGTTTACGGTTCAGAAAAAAACATTTTTTTCCATGTACTGTATGTTATAGCAGGGGTTTTCAAACTGTGGGTCGCGACCCACTCGTGGGTCACGGAATGGAACAAGGTGGGTCGCACAAAGTCACTTGGCTGCAGCTAATTTTGCGTTTCAATGACACACAGACACTAACACAGTTCAGTCTAGGGCTGCACGAATGTGACGAGTGGGGCGGGGCCTAGTGCCATGGGAACAGAGCTAGGCCGGTGGAGTGATTGGGAAATGAGCAACACTCACCGGTCTCAAGAACCACGGAGGAGATCGGAAGGATACAAAAGAGGAGCGATGACAGTGAAGGACGAGAGAGGACCAGGCCTGGGTTTTATTTTGTGTTTGTTTTTTATTTGTGCACGGCAGTCATCCGTGAGGGGCTGTCGCGCTGTTTTGTGTTTATTTGGTTATTAAAACTTTGTTTGATTGTCCGCCGGTTCCCACCTCTTTCCACGAAGGAGTCATCGAGGCGGTGGGCTGGAGTGAGTTCGTCCGTCCCCCCGGCAACTCACTCCAGCCCACCACATCGAGCACCCTCGGCGGCAGACTCCTTCGCCCTGCTCGATGGCACTGCGGATTCACCCCAGCGGCGAAGGATCTTCGGCAGCGCGCCCCTCCTTCCTCCCTGGCTTCGGCACCAGTGTAAAACATTAAAATCTTCACAATCACAGGAAGAAGGAGGCGGGAACTGGGAACCCACTCATCACAACGATATAGCCCACCAACATTAATAATGAACTGCAATATCCTTAGTGTGATTTTCAAATTGCAATTAAGTCCGTGTGCGTTGCGTGTTTTGAAGGTCTCAGAGCAATGTCATTAAAAGGTTCAATCGGTCTTTTTTTACCTATTTCACAATTATTTTAATCTCCAAACTGTTTTAGATAGTTCTGCTTTGCTTCTTATGCTTTTCTAAAAAAGTGTTGGATTGTGCTCCGTTCTCGCCGACACACACGGAAGGATCATGAATGCAACAAAACACAGCAGCGCAGATTACACTTCACTGGAGTGAGCCTGCTTCACGTTTTTATGGACACTACATATTTTAACGCCAGTAAACAAAAATTAAAACTTGTAAATTTGTAGTGAAATTTTCAGTTGTACTCTAAAATAAAATGGTTATTTTTCTTAAATACTTAATTTCTGTCATAAAAATTTTAAGTAAGATTAGGTTTAAAGTAATTTCACTCGTTGTTTTTTTTTTTTTTTTATATTTTGGTGGGTCGTGAAATATATTACACTTGTCTAGGTGGGTCGTGGAATGGAAAAGTTTGGGAACCACTGTGTTATAGTACAGCACAAAAAAGTGGTGCGCTCTGATTGGCCAGCTCTCCAGTGCATTGTGATTGGCCGAATTCCTCAATGTGTGATGACAATGTTAAGCCCCTTAACAGGTTCAGGAAAGTCTTCCGTAAAATGCACTTCACACACTCAAATATTTGGCTTAACTGTTCAGAAACAGTGTTGTAAATGAAACTTAACTACTGATTTCTAGTTGTTGTTTTTTTTTTTGAAAGGCAAAAAAAAATTGTTTGTTCTTTATGACATGCGGCGAGAATAAAACGTACTCTTCCTTTCCTTTCGTATAAATTTGGGAGGTGTTATGCAAATCTTCCCACACAGTGACATGGATATGTGGGGGCGTGTCTGAACAAGGCATTTTAGGAAGGTGTAGCTGAATGCTCACTTTTATAAAGAATATCTCTTTGGGTTTGAGACTTTAATCTTTGTGACGTTACGGATCTTCTGTATGTGTGAACAGCTTTTTACACTCCAAAGAAGAAGGAAACAAAGAATCACATAATATGAACCCTGTAATGAACATTGAACATTCCCAAATGTTTTTGTGAGCCAAACTCCTTGATATAAAATAGTTTAGTAAATATTTCAATAATTTTGATTATCAACCAACTACAGTTCGTACATTAAGCCATTTTGGGAAACCGTGGCGTAATGAACGTTTAATGCATTTTTTGATAATATTTTCCTTCTCTTTTATTATATTATTATGGTACGTATAATGGTAAGTTGAAAACAAGTTAGATAAAGTAATAATAAAATTGGTCAGAATACATTACCTAAAGCGATTAACCTAGAGGACGATACTAAGCAGCTTCTACCCAGTATAAAAAAATATATACATTTTTGCTTTTTTAGTTTTAGTTTTTTTTCTTGGACACCATGTCATTGAACTGTGTGTTTGGTGTAGGATTGAAAGTGTATGGTATCTGTTATTAAGTGCAGGCATTTTCTACAGTGCACCTGGTTCCTGTTTACCCACAGTCTGCGCAGGGAAAACAGACGGCTGAGTCTGTTTATTCATTTTCTCCGATCTAATGAAGATAAATGCCTTTTTGCGACTGCTGGCCCATCTGGATGGTGATCATCTCAGAGGAGGGAGATGATGAGATTAGTTGGAGAATAAGAGATGTGCTCTTTCTCTGTTCCTGAATTCAACCTTTTCCTCTTGTTTCTGACTCTTCGGTTTGCTTCACATGTCTGATGTCTCGCTCTCAACGGCTTGACAGAATGAATCTAAAAATTTCTCCCAGAGATGTGTGTGGCGCTTACAAAAACAGTCCAGTGGTAAAAACATCTGAAGCTCTCCCAGCCTTACAGCCATGTGTTTACCAGTCTCTTTCCTCTCAGTGGGCTCGTTCTAGTCTGTCATCTGGTTCGAGCTTGAAATCAGAGATGGACCAATGGGAATGGTCCATGTTATCTGCTCAGTCTATTACTTAATGCACTTTGTTAACTCTGATCTGGAGGAAGATATTGCTTTGATTAACTCAACCAACCTTTTCTAGTAAGAGGCAGTTAATGAAATGCGATTGGTCAGATTGGTCTCAGATTGGTTCTTGTATGTACTATTTTCAGACTTTGTCATGGGTTTATGCCATTATAATTTGTTTTTCTTCCTCAAAGGATATTTCTCAGTGTTTGATGGCTTGAATGGTGTCCCTTTCTGACTATTTAGGGAGAGCTTTGCCTTTTAAATAACTCGACTCATCTTGACTTTGCACAGGGTTTATGTACCGTATTTTTCGGACTATAAGTCGCACCTGAGTATAAGTCGCATCAGTCCAAAAATACGTCATGATGAGGAAAAAAACATAAGTCGCACCGGACTAGAACTCGCATTTATTTAGACCCAAGAACCAGGAGAAAACATTACCGTCTACAGCCGCGAGAGGGCGCGCTATGTTTTCAGTGTAGACTACAGGAGCAATGAGCAGCATAGAGCGCCCTCTCGCGGCTGTAGACGGTAATGTTTTCTCCTGGTTCATTTCTCTCGGTTCATGTCAAATTGATTTTGATAAATAAGTCGCACCTGACTATAAGTCGCAGGACCAGCCAAACTATGAAAAAAAAGTGCGACTTATAGTCCGGAAAATACGGTAGTAATTCTTAGGGGTGTGTGTTATTGACAAAACATATAGATTTTTTGGGGTGGATTTTTCTCGGTAAAAATAATTAAAGTGTGATTTTGTGCTGGTTCCTTGGCTGATTTAGGCCTGTGATGGATAAATATTACAATCAAACCACCGGTAGGTGGTGGCAAGTACCTGTTTTAATGAGTGATTTATTGAATCATTCATTCAAATGATTCATTCAAAACAGCCGATTCATTTAGTCAGGGAATCACTGATTCAAATGATTCATTCAAAAACTGATTCATTCAAGAATGAAACAACACAGTGTTGCTCTGAGACTCACAAATGTTCTGTTCCAAATTAGTTTGGCACTCGTTTTGAAGGAAAATAATAAAAAATACTCACTATGAATATTTAATATATCCATACAGAGATATTTTTTGCTCTCATATAACTTGAATATTATGGTAATTACCTGATTCATCATGCAATCAATGCTTTTGGACTCTCCATACATCTCTTAATTTAAAAATATTGGTATTTTAGTATTTTATAACTAAAATACCTGGGTGGACTCAACTTTGCACACCAACTAACACTAATTTTCTGACCGTAAATGAGTGAAAATGGGATAAAGAAATCCTTGCCATTGATTTAGAGATTCTCAGTTCATTTGTTAGTAATTTATGGGGATAGACGGATGTTTCAGTTGTTGGTGTACACAGTGGAGTATGTAGAATTATATTGAATTATGATATTAGAGTTTCACCGCAAGGGAGACATTGTATCATCTCTGGAATTCCTTCCTCCCTCTTTTGTCTCTCTCACATTGTTCCACATTTTTTCTCTGTAACTGGAGAAGACACTCGCGGGCCCAAGCCATGGCTATCTGAACCTGAGCGTGCTGTATCTGGAGCCTAGCCGCGGATCTCTGCTGTAGACCTGTAGGCTGGGTTTGACACCTTTAGCCGAGCATGGTCCTAGCAGACCACTACATTTCAGGGAAATTCAGTCTCAAATTACTTTTGTAGAGACTTTCCTGAAGTGTTGGAAAATCTACTTGGAAAAGAGTTCAGCTCATGCTCAGCCCTTCATGCATTTCACTCAGAGAAAAAAAACAAATGAACCCTATAAGAAACAAAAATAGGCACCAAATTATTCAAAATTTTAAGTGCTACAGAATAAACTTGGTTTATGTATTTTATATAATTGTATTTTTAGACACCTCAACATTTCAATATGTGTTTATGTCTCCGCTCCTTTTACATCATCAGCATTTTAATCCATCTTGTAGATGTCCCGGGAACTAAGGTTCACAAAGTAGGAACTAAATGTCTTTTCCAACTTGAGAACTATAAGCAGTCAAAAAGTATTGTGTATTACACAGAATCTGTGCGAATATCACGGCCCATAATTAAGTCTTATACATACTTTTTTTTTTTCTCTGTCCATGTTTACTTTGCATATTTACTCTTAAAGGGATAGTTCACCCAAAAATGAAATCGTGTCATCATTAACTCACGCTCATGTTGTTCCAAACCTGAATGAGTTGCTTTCTTATGTTGAACATAAAATATGATATTTTGAAGATTGCTTGTAATCGTCTTAAAGGAGGCTTTTGTAACCGCATGTGATCCTGCAGGTGACTTTGTCTCTCGGTGGTGTCGATGGTGTTTACGTCCTCAGTTTACAGCCACAGTAGTGTGCTAAACTGTGAGGAGTTGGAAAACGTGTTACATATCTGCTTTCAAAGAACATGCCCCTGCTTTGCCCTTTGTCTCCGAGTGTTCATGGGAACATAACATTACATCACAGAGCTGGTTTTCTCTTTGATTTTCTCTGCATGTGTGAAAGTGACTTGAAGACTAGCAGTCATTTTTTGTGTCTTTGCATATTTATTTGGCACCCTTGACCTTGTTTGAAGGCAGGTGCGGGTTTAGCTATATCATCTTGAGTTTGTGTTCACTGGAATCGTGTCCACAGATTAATCATTCAGTCTCTCAAACCAGAAAATGGGCTTCTTTAGATTAGATTTCATGTTGACTTTTCTTGTGTAACCTCGTGTGAGCGTGTTTGCTCTTGTGATCTTCTAGCTCATGTTCTGGATCAAGACTTCAGCTCTGTCATGTTTTAATGGTATTTATTTAATGTCTCTACAGAGGCCTGGAGCCATTGTCACATGTGTCTGATGAACAATGGCTTCAATTGTGTGAAAGTCCGAGTCATTGTACTGAATGGGATTAGACGTTTAAACAGGTTTTAAACTGATTAAATGATAAATCTAAAGTAATTTTTAAAGGGAAAGCAGTAGCAGCTGTAGGTGCAGTCAGACTGAGAGCAGACGGTTATCCAAGGCTTGTTCTTATCTGATGTTCATCACTCTTGCCTAATGCCTAATTTTGGTGCGTGTTGATGCTCACACGTCATCCAGTCGTATGCTGCTAGAGGTGTGGTGTTTTTTTTTCTTTCTTTTTATAAATAAATTATAAACCTTAATAAAATCTCAAATCCCAAGAAAATCCTAAAACAATAAATGCACAAAATCTCAATAAATGAAACCCAGAATTAAACAAAAACCAAACACAAAAAAAGTCTGTTCGTCATAAGTACAAGAGGAAATAAGATGGTCTTTAATTCCTTTCTCTCTTTTATTCACAGAAGTCAGAGGTGAAGGACTCTCAGCTGCCAGACTTGTGAATCGTAAGTAACTACATGGTGTGCAAAAATTGACCTTCTTTTACTGAAGAAGAACCTGGATTCAGAACTTCACTATCATTCAAAATACTGCATTAGTTTAATCAAAGGTACAGGTGACATTGAGAATAATTAATATTATGTAAAATATCTTTTAAAATGTAATTTCTGTGATGCGCAGCTGTCATCATTACTCCAGTCTTCAATGTCAAAAATTATTTAGAAGTTATTCCAGTATGCAGATTTAGGTCTTTATTTTTTTATTATGCTACATGCTTTTGTCTTTACCATCACATTTGATCAGTTTAATGCACCCTTGATAACTTTGACCCTGGAGCACAAAAGCAGTCTCTGGGGTATATTTGTAGAAGTAGCCTAAAATACATTGTATGGCTCAAAATGATTGATTGTTCTTTAATGCCAAAAATCCTTAGGATATTAAGTAAAGAACATGTTCCATGAAGATATTTAGTAAATTTCTTACTGTAAATATATAAAAAACAAATTTTTGATTAGTAATATGCATTGCTAAGAGCTTTATCTGGACAACTTTAAGGATGATTTTCTCAATATTTGTTTTTTTGCACCCTCAGATTCCAGATTTTCAAATAGTTGTATCTCAACCAAATATTGTTCTCCTAACAAACCATACATCAATGGAAAGATGATGTATTCAGCTTTTGTATGATGTATATGAACCTCCACACTTCTGCTCTGTGTGCAGCGTGGTGATTTCTGTGGGACAGGCAGCTTCATGTTTGTTTGTGTGTCTCTGCTTGTGGGGAGTAGTGTGCTCGGCTGCTCTTGCAGCTGGTTAATAATGTATGTCCCGTCACGCTTTTGTGAAATAAAGGTAAACTGATATGCTGCAGCTCTTCCATTGATGAATTGTTAAAGAGCTGCTCTGCTAAAGGGCCACTGTGCTGCATATAATACCTTTAATTAATGTTGTCAAAAGACCCGGTACTTCGGTACAAAGTCGGTACTAAATTTTTTTAAATGTGACGGTACCAGGTTTCTTTAAGTACCGGTAGTACCGAGGTCCCGTTCAAACCCGGTTCAGCGCTATGATTTCCGCGAAGCAGAAAATGCGGACGGAATCTCAAAATCCAGTCATGAAAATGAAACTTACATTTTAATATGGACAGTCGTAGAATTTGTCAAAGTTAACTTAAATTAATCAAATCAAATCTCCATATGGACCAGTATCTGTAAATGTTAAGCCGCAAATGTTGCTTGAAACATGAATCCGTGTCCTGCGCGTCTCTGTGTGAATGAATGAATGGCAGAGACGTGTGGGTTTGTTTACTACATAGACTGAAGCACATGACGCTTGCATTAATTGCAGCATCTGAGCTTCAGAGTTCTCTCTCCATCAAGCGATCTTTTCAGTTTCTCACACATGCAAAAGAGAGAGAGAGCGAGAGTCTTACCACGCTGAATCGACACGCTATATGTAAACTATTCTTTATTGTCTTTTCCTGTAATGGAGTTAATTTAGAATTATTCATATTCATTTTTGAACAAGCAGAAGACATACCGGTTTCTCCGGTAGTGGGCGGAGCTAATGCGCAAATGGCAATTTCATTGGCTGGCGCTGATTTAGTACCGTCCCTGTTTTGATTTCAGCAAATCAGTTTGACCAAACGCAGACAACGTGATTAATATTCATGAACCCAGCAGCTCATCAATTCATAGTGCATTGGATATACATTAGTATGATAGTAGAATTAGTAGTAGTATTATCTTTTAATAATAATTAATATGAATAATAATTAATATGATCTATTACTATTATTTTTACAGAAACCATCAGTGACCAAAAATATCTTAAGCATCACCACCAGCTTTAAGTTCAGTTAAAATTACAAATATGCATTCATTAGGCCTAAAAGTTAATTTTTACATAAAGGCATTGTGCTAGAAATATTACTATTATTTAGTAAAATGTATGTGATACTGCTACTACTGTTGAAAAAATTTATAAAACTTTATTTTTTATAGAAATAAATCACAATATTTCTTACATGTTTTAATTTTAATAGGAAATCCCCTTTATTTACTAGAAATAAAATGTGTTTAAATTTCATAAATTAAAAGACAAATTAAATTTGGGTGAAACTTGTTTACTGTTTTTCATAATTATATATCTTGTAGAAAAACTTTAAACACAATTGTAAATAAGTATAAAGAATGGCATTGGTTTTATTTTTAGTGCTAAAAAGTTTTTTTAATTAGCATATTTTTGTGTTTTGCTTTGGTACCGAAATTGGTACCGAGAACCGTGGATTTTCACTGGTATCGGTACCGAATACTGAAATTTTGGTACCGTGACAACACTACCTTTAATAATACTCTGCAATTTGTTTTGTTATTTTATCATATTCTATGATGTTCACTTATAATGTTTTTTTTTTACATAAAATCATAATTTATAATAGGCTATTTTTATATCCTGTTTTTGAGCTCTAGTCTGGCTCAGCACAGTTTCGTTGTTTACTTCGTCTCTCTGAAAAGCCTGCATCATGCTGTCTTGGTTATAAATAAATCTGTAGTAAAGTAAAGCAAGCAAACAAACTGTTTCACTGATCTGGAGCGTTTGCTAATTTTAACCCTATGTTTTCACCGGACGCGAGCGGTGCAACTATAGACAACTGAACCCATTATAATCAACAATTCCCTGACAGTAAGCTCATGTCCTGCTCTATTTCTTACATGCTCCAAGCTTTCGTGCTCTCTTTTACATTCCTGTAGCAAATCAAATCTGTATATTAACCCCTGGACTAGTTTTGAGAAGCAACTGGGCAGGATTTGTTGTGAAAACCTGGCAACCCTGATCTGAACGCACATGCTGGAGATATACTACTAATTACAGGAGCATCTTTACTGATGAGATGTACATGAAAATCGCATTCGATTTTTTGCACAGCCCAGAAATGCATCACATTAAAAAAAAGCAAGCTAGTGTTAGAGGTCTTTACACACACACACACACACACACACACACACACACACACACACACACACACACACACACACACACACACACACACACACACACACACAATTGCATAATAAATGAAAAGAAAATAGAATACTAAAAGATTAAAAAGGTAGTTAGATTTTTTTAAGAATAGAATTAGAATAGTGAGTGCTAAAGTTAGAGGGTTAAATAAAGATGGAAGAGATGTTTTAAGACGATTCTTGAAGTTGGCTAAGGACTCAGCTGCTCGGATTGAGTTGGGAAGGTCGTTCCACCAGGAATGAACATTTAATTTAAAAGTCCGTAAAAGTGACTTTGTGTTTCTTTGGGATGGCACAATCAAGCGAAGTTCACTTGCAGAACGCCAGCTTCTAGATGCACATAAGTCTGAAGTAATACATTTAGGTAAATGGGTGCAGAGCCAGTGGTAGTTTTGTATGCAAACATCAATGGTGAGATGTGTATTCTTTTTGGCTCATTAAAAATGAATCTTGCTGCCACGTTCTGAATTAATTGTAAAGGTTTGATAGAATTGGCTGGAAGACCTGCCAAGAGGGCATTGCAATAGTCCAGCCTGGACAGAACAAGAGCTTGAACAAGGAGTTGTGCAGCATGTTCAGAAAGAAAGGGCCCGATCTTCTTGATGTTGAATAAAGCAAATCTGCAGGATCAGACAGTTTTAGCAATGTGGTCTGAGAAAGTCAGCTGATCATCAATCATAACGCCAAGGCTTCTAGCTGTTTTTGAAGGAGTTATGGTTGATGTGCCTAACTTGATGGTGAAATTGTGATGAAACAAAGGGTTTGATGGAACCACAAGCAGTTCTGTCTTGGCAAGGTTGAGTTGAAGGTGATGGTCCATCATCCAGCAAGAAATGTCTGTTAGACAAGCTGAGATGCGAATAGCTACTGTCGGATCATCAGGATGGAATGAGAGGTAGAGTTGAGTATCATCAGCATAGCAGTGGTATGAAAAGCCATGTTTCTGAATGACAGAACCTAATGATGCCATGTAGACAGAGAAGAGAAGTGGTCCAAGAACTGAGCCCTGAGGAACCCCAGTAGTTAGATGTTGTGACTTGGACACCTCACCTCTCCAAGATATTTTGAAGGACCTATATGATAGGTAAGACTCAAACCATTGAAGTGTGGTTCCTGAGATGCCTTTTGCCAGTAGGGTTGACAGGAGGATCTGGTGGTTAACCGTGTCAAAAGCAGCGGACAGATCAAGCAGGATAAGTACTGAAGATTTGGATTCTGCTCTTGCCAGTCTTAGAGCTTCAACAACTGAGAGCAAGGCAATCTCAGTTGAAGGTCCACTTCTGAAGCCAGATTGGTTGCTGTCAAGGAGGTTGTTGTGTGTGAGAAATGTAGAGACTTGGTTGAACACAGCTAGATCAAGTGTTATTGCAATGAAAGGAAGAAGGGAAACTGGTCTGTAGTTCTCTAAAAGAGATGGCTTGAGGGTGGGTTTCTTAATTAGTGGAGTTATACGTGCCTGTCTAAATGATGAGGGAAAAACACCAGTGTGGAGGGATGTGTTGATGATGTGAGTGAGTGCAGGTACAACTGCAGGAGAAATGGCTTGAAGGAGATGAGATGGAATAGGATCAAGCGGGCAAGTAGTAGGGGCGGCAGTGGCTCAGTGGTTCATGTAGGTTGTCTACAAACCGGAAGGTTGGTGGTTCAATCCCCGGCTTCACCTGACCAAGTGTCGAGGTGTCCTTGAGCAAGACACCTAACCCCAGCTGCTCCCGACGAGCTGGATGGTGCCTTGAATGGCTGACACCGCAGTCGGTGTATGAATGAGTGTGTGAATGGGTGAATGTGAGGCAACTTGTAAAGCGCTTTGGATGGCCATGTGGTCTGTTGAAAGTGCTATATAAATGCAGTCCATTTACCATTTACCATTTAGTAGGGTGATTAGAAAGGATGAGTTTGGAGACTTCTGCCTCAGAGAGTGAGAGAAGGATGTAAATGAGTGTATGTTTGCTGGTGATATGAGCTTGACTGATTGTGGTGTGGAAAATTGTGCACTAATGTGTAATTTTATTAATGAAAAACGTGGCAAAGTCGTCAGCTATTTGAGATGAAGCAGGAGGGGGAGGAGGAGGACAAAGAAGTAAGGAAAATGTTTTAAAAAGCATGCGAGAGTTAGACGAATTGTTAATTTTGTTATGGTAGTATGTCATTTTAGCAGACATTAGCATAGAAGGAAGATAGGAGTGACTGATACACATTAAGGTCAGTAGTATTTCTGGATTTGCGCCACACCCTTTCAGCAGCTCTAAGCTTAGAACGGTGTTCGCGTAGAACATCAGATAACCAAGGGGCAGAAGGGGTGTTACGGGCTGGCCTGGAAGATAAGGGACAAACAGTGTCTAAACAAGATGTAAGAGTGGAGCAGAAAACATCAGTAGCACTGTTAGCATCCAAAGATGCAAACAGTTTAGGGGAAGGAAGTGAAGATGAAACCATTGCAGAAAGTCGGGAGGGTGAAAGTGTGCGTAGGTTACGTCGAAAGATGACATTTGGAGGGGTAAGTGATATAGACAACTACAAAATGTATTTTAAGAGGGTAGATAACATAATAATATTTATAATATAATATTTAATGTGATGTATATGAATATTGGTATTCTCATGCATATATCTGTGTTAATTATTTACTTAGAAATATGTGCATTTGCATGCATTTTTGAATGCATTAAATGTGTATTGTGTTTATATATATATATATATATATATATATATATATATATATATATAAGAACCATGAATATTTTAGGGAATTATTATTACATATCCGGCATGTTATAATAATTATCTGTTTTTTTTTTTTTAAGTTTTAGTTGTTCTCTAGGAAATTCGATGATCGTGCAAATCCCTTAAGTCTTCTTGAGTTCAAAACTTTTCTTCTGGTAAAATATGCATGATTTATTTATTCAGTTAGGAGCTAAAACAAACCCTCGCTGGTAACATGGTGTAAATTTGAATTATGATCAAAACCGTATAATCCGTCTTCCAAAGAAAGCATCGTTCACAACAAAGATTCACATTAAAAATGGGTTTATTTGGGATCTCTCAAGTCATGGAGATCCTGTCAGCAGTGGGTGGTCCATAATGATCTTGCTTTGTCAGTTATGATTTTGTTATTATCTTATGACTGGTGTGAGAAGCAGCATTTGCATCTGAAGCTCCTAACGAAGTGTGACCAATAAAACCCTGAACCTCTGCAGGGTTTCCCCTTCATTTGGTCTGTTCTTCTATTCATTCCTCTTCAATAATTCAAGCGTTCTCCGAGCTTGCCCTGAGCTTTAACCATTACACCACAGCCCCTCACTGGCCAGTCCAGCTTTGACCCATATGTGTCCAGAATGAGTCTGTCATGGATGACAGGTTTTGTTCTGTTTGTAGTCCCAGTTGTTCCGACTTCAGTTCGTCTGCGTCCTTGTTTTCATCTTGGCTCACAGCAGTCAGGTCTTCAGGAGTTCATCTCAAATATGATGCAAGATGCATGTAATTGGACTTTAACTGAGGTGTAAACACCCAAAGCTTGCCAGTTCATCTAAATATGCTTCAGTATTTGGCAGAGAGGAGTGAAGACTTGAAGCTAGAGATATTTATAGTGGAAAAACTCTCAAATCTTTGTGGCCATGCTAGTGTCTTTCTGATAAAGCCATTGATTCTGTGCATTCTTATCACACTTCCGGTTTTTACTAATTTGAGTTTTTAATTTTGTACATATCAATAGTTTTATCAATTATTTTGCTTTTGTGCATTGGTAAAATTAAAAGGTTCACATTTCTGCTGTGTATGGTGACAAAGACATTTCTAAATAACATTAATATTGATTTTCACTAAAATGTTCAGCAGCACAACTGTTTTCAGTCTTGATGATAATCAGAAATATGTTTTTAGCACTAAATATGAATATTATAGTGATCACGTGACACTGAAGACTGCAATAATGATGCTGAAAATTTGGCTATATATAATATATATATATATATATATATATATATATATATATATATATATATATATATAATTTTTTTTTGTGCATTATGCTGCAAATGCTATCAATAGATCATATCTTTTATTGAACCAGGAATATTCTTTTAAAGCTCCATAGGTATTCATTTTTTGTTTTTGTCAGGTATTTTTAAAATCCCAAAAATACCCAGCAATGCTTCCAAGCGCAGTAGGTGTCTCTCTCACTCACTCACTCTCTCTCTCTCTCGGTCTCTCTCACTCACTCACTCTCTCTCTCTCTCGGTCTCTCTCTCTCTCTCTCTCTCTCTCTCTCTCTCTCTCTCGGTCTCTCTCTCTCTCTCTCTCTCTCTCTCTCTCACTCACTCTCTCTCTCTCTCTCGGTCTCTCTCTCTCTCTCTCTCTCTCTCTCTCTCTCTCTCGGTCTCTCTCTCTCTATCTGTCTCTCTCTCTCTCTCTCTGTAAAATGCCCAGTTTTCCCCTGGTCAGTATTTTCATTCATGTTTCGGAAACACTGCTTGAAAACAGGAAGTAGGTTCAGTTGTGGTGACAGGAAGCTATGATTTGAGTCAGGGCCTTGTTGCCATGGTTACTCAGTGCCCTGTTCACACCCCCACTAGAGGGCAGTATATAGATGTATAATCAGATCTATAGAGACACATTCAGGTGCATGTCCTCAAGCAGGACTGAGTGCTGCACAGCTAATATTTAGACAGTACTGTAATAAAAACATTCATATACTCGTATATTATCCCTGTACTCATGCGTATTACTCCTTCCACCACTGTTGCATTACAGACAGACTGTTAAATCTAGGCTGATGATTTCATGTGCACCCCTATTTTTGGGGTTCATTTTATTTATTTATAAGCTTGTTTATTTAGAATCTTTAATATTTGAATATAATTAAGGTTTGTTTGTTCTTTTCTTATGTCCAACTATTGATTTGCAACTTTATTACAATTTAAAATTAGTTTTCTGTTGTGTTTTTACATTTCTTTCAGTGACACATGATCCTTCAGAAAAATATGCTGGTTTGCTGCTCAAAGAAGTGCAAATCTTTCTTAACAACAGTAGTGTGAATCTTTTAAATAATGTTCAAAACAACCATTTCTGTGCCTCTAGTTTTGTTAGATTTGTTTGTTTAGTGCTTTTCATTATATGCATCACCTTAAGAGAAAACCATAATATTAATTATAATATCTTCAAATATTCATTTCTTGTTGTCGTTAGCAGATAATAATGCAGTTTACTTTTTGCGAGGATATTATAAACCAATAACATTTTTAATATTTGTTAATCTGACTGAGCAAATATTAAATTTAAGAAAATTTCAAGAAAAAAAATCAAGAAAAATGACTGTCCTCAACTTTTAAGTCATTGTATTTTTGTTAATTATTATGTTAGGTTGCATACATTGCACGTCTGGGAAATGCAGAGTTATATTTAGTTACTGAATGAGTCGGTGCTTTTGAACAAATCTGTTGAGTGAAAGATTTAATGAGTTTGTAGCTAACGCTTGCATAACTGAGATGAATCTTGACCTGAATAATTTAATTCACTAATATAGTTTTATTTTTGTACCTTTTTGCTTTCTCATTGTCTTATTTACGTGCCACCTGATATCCTGACACACTGTTGCTGTCTGTGATGCTCTGAAATCGATCAGCCTTCTAATGACTGTAAACCCGTTTAACTATAATCCTCATTAACCGGCAGTCGTAGATGAGAGAGCAGCAGACACACTAATGAAATGCCCATCTGTAACACACACAATGAGGAGGAGGATATCGAGTGTTGTGTTCGAAGGTATCACTGCTTTTTAATGGAAGGGATGCGATCAGTAATATATCAAAAGGCATGGATTGGAAAAGCTGGCACAACTTTGGAACTCGCATGTTGTTGTGTTTTGCATATAAATGAGTTCGTATGAGTGATGGCCACTTCTAAAAGTAGCTGATTTTGCAGTGTTGTCATGAATCGTCCCGCAGACGTGAGATTGTGTCTCGGGTCGTGCAGGTGTTCAGATGACTCCGTTATTGGCTGCAGCATGTTGGCACGGTCAGTCTAATAAATGGCAGGTAATGATCGCCCCTCTGCTTTGATGTTTTGGTGTTGGCACTAGTAGCTATGCTTTCCTGCCAGCCACAATACCAGCTGACTGTTAGACAGAAACCACCCATTCATGCAGTTCTGGCATCACTGAAGGATGGAGGCTCATAGAAGAATGCGTAGTAGTTATTAGGTTTAGGTATTGGGTAGGATTAGGGATGCAGATTATGGCCTAAATATGTGCTTAATTACTACTAATAAATGGCTAATATTCTAGTTATATGCATGCTTATAAGCAACTAGTTAAGAGACCCTAAATTAAAGTTACAGAGAATTACAACTTTTGGGTGAACTCATTTTTTTACAAAAAGGGTTATTCTCGCTAGTAATTGGTTGTTTATTAGCATGCATATGAGTAGCATATTGGCTGTTTATTAGTACTTTTAAAAAGCATATGTTATTAACTTATTCTGCACACTGTGGAGGGGTGGAAGGAATACGCAGGAGCAAACTCAAGTGTAAAGCCCCGGGGGGTGGATTTTATTATAAAGTGAAGGGTTGCAGGGGTGATGACGGTGATCCAGCATGCAAAGGTGCTCTCACTCGGGTCCAGGTGCAGCTGAGTCAGTGGAGTGCTCGTGGCAAAGTCTTCTTATATGAGGCCCGGCTGATGAGAGGCAGGTGCGGGTGATCAGCCCGTGATGAGCCTCGAGTCGGTGCTCCTCGTGAATTACCAGGGCGACGCTGATGTGGAATCGGGACGTTCGTCACACTACGCATTTTAGATCCCTTAATCCTAGACCCTAAACCCCAAACCTAAACTTAACAACTACTTTACTAACTATTAATGCAGATTAGTATTTTTTTTTTTTTTGAGGCAAAAGTCCGATCTTTAAATAAAGTGACAAATTTCATAGACGTACAGTAAATTGAAGGGAGAAGACAATCCAAATCTATGAGGTATCGTCCCGTTTACTTAGTCACATTCCATCCTGTTATCAACTTTCCTTTTGCTTGTTAATAGAGTAATCTGAAAGTCTCTTCCTGTCTCTCTCTATCTGTCTCTCAGTGAAATCCACACTCTCAGACCTTGGTTCACACCGGATTGATGTGAAACCAGGGAGCTGACACAGTGAAAAGCAATATTCATAAATAATGTACAGCGAACACAGCATGATCTTCCACCTCTTTTCTCAATCTTCTGCAGGCATCACATCTTTAAACCCTTAATCCTCTGGAGTCGATTAACGCGAATAGGTGTTATGAGTCATTTTCTCCTGATAACCCCGAAAAGAAATTAAATTACACTTTCAGTTTTAATCGTACAGATAAGAGCAATACATCAATGGAATCTGTAAAGGGTCTACTTTTTTTTGGATACAGACATAATAACAACAAAACTTTGTGCACTTATAAAATAAAGATAACAAACAAGGTGTGCTGTCTGCAGCCTTTGTCTGCGCTGATCTTCATTTACAAACACGTCATTAAAATGAACTGTAACTCTGTGAATACTCAACGAAGAGACATGAGAAAAGCTTGACAATGTCTACTTTTAAACTAAACAAGTGCCACAGAAAACAGATATTCTGTGATAAAGTAATCCACACGAAAACAACGCGATGTCTGTTTTTCATGTCTCCCTTCATTATATCTAATGTGACCACGCCCCCCCCGCTGAACGAGTTATTCAGATTCAAACTGAAGCGCGTGGCTTGAATACGCCCATAACAGAAGAAAAAGCAGCGAGACTGTTCTTCAAGTTCTTTTATTTTACTGTTTGCTTCGCAATGAGAGGAATAAGACATAAATCACCCCAAAAAGATGTGATGTGGTTGAGGATTTGAGAAATGGATTTCCTCAGAAAAAAAAGAATGAAGCACTTTATTCAGCAGAGATCATAAACATGTGTTTTTATTTATTTATATACTTGTACTAGTTTTCACATAACGTGTAAACATTTTACTAGTAAGACTTTTTCCAAAAAACCTGAAAAATGTTCTCAGCTCTTTTCAACATTAATAATAGTAATAATAATAATAATGATAATAATAATAACAATAAATCTTTTTTGTAGAAAATAAGATTGTTAAAAGGATTTCTGAAGGATTGTGTGACTGGAGTAATGATGCAAAAAATTAGTTTGAAAGTCAGCTTTGATTGTTCCTAATAAACTGTTTAACTGCTCCCCCAAGTGGATATTAAATTATGTTGTGGGATAATTAAATATATTCTAAATAAACTACAAACATAAAATTATGTAGATTTATTTTGTCTTCTCATTCTTTCTTGTAACTCCTCACTCACAGTGGCACAGATGACTGAATGGCTCATTATGCGGCTCATTATGCGGCTCATTATGCGGCTCATTATGCAGCTCATTATGCAGCTCATTATGCAGGTCTTTGTCTTCTCAGGTGTAAATCACAATGATATTCATGGTAGTTGACGCCTACTCGCATATGACTTTAACCAACAAAAAGTGTCTTAGAAAATGTAAATCAATATATTGTTTTCTTTAAGTGAGTAAACAAGATGATTTTCACATCATTTAGAAAGAAAAATTCTAGGCTACAAGCTCCAGTTCTCAAAAATCCCGGGAACCATTGTTCTTTATGTGTTTTATGACCTTATTCATGTGATTTAACATTTTTAGTTTTTCACTAACCACGCATAACATTTTTTTTCTCAAAAACACAATCATGTACATGCATGCATTTCACATATTATTATAGCCCAGTTTGTGCTGATTACAGTGAGATTAGACTTTACCCATTTAGATATTTATAAGAAACTGAAAATAGCACAAATGTCAGGGCATGACAAAACTTCTCCAGGCCCCAAAAATACCCTTAGACTCCAGAGGGTTAATCTCCAACTCCGAGTCTATTTCTTTAAATTTGTGATTATGCAAGTAGCCTTCTTTTCTTCTCTATTGTGTTTAACAGATTATCAAAAAAGAGCATGGGATGCGGAGCATGGACTTTGTTCTAAGCATTGATTGAAGTTTTGAGCGTCAAGATTTGGGGTGTTGCATTCAAAAGTGGATGCGGATGAAGGTGAACTTGCAAAGTCCTGCATCCTGAAGATCCAGATGTCTTTTTTTTTTTTTTTATTAATGCATGCAAAGATCTATTTCATGCATTTAGAAAGTAGTCATGTTGTATTTAATGTGTACTTGCTCTCTCCTAGAGATGCATTGCTCAAATATCAGGCAGTTGTAACTTCTCACATGAAATATTGCGATTGTTATTGATCTTCGAGTTGCAGTATCGTGGATTTGAAAATCATTCAAACTCATCCCTCAGTTTGTAGAAGAACAGAAAGTGTATACACTTACAAATGAAGTCCTTGAAGCAATGAATTGCAGAGGTGTGTGATTTATGTCAACATGCGAACAGAACTGCAGACTAATTTTGTGCAAGGTTATATCCAATTGTTCAGCTCTTTGTCATGACCATGCAAATGCAATAAATGTAGAAACTTGCACAAGACACCTTTAGGGGACATGTCATTAACTATGTGCATAACTAGTACTGTTTACATGCAGCAAACTCCACCCACAGCTATTGCACTAGTAATGCATAACTATATGTCCATCCTTTTTTAAACAGCTTTTAAGGACAATTTAGACATCTTAACAGCTCAAATAACACATTTTATATGGAAGAATTAATGTGAATGCTTTAACAAAAATGTAAGGCTTTTAAACCCTTCTGAATGACTTCCCCATTGACTTGCATTATAAGTGCATTAGAAGTGTAAATGATTTTCTTTGGCAGTCGTTACAGCTTAACTTGTATAGCATGCATTTTAAATATTGCTTAAATATCCTAATTTAAAATGCTGCTCTGTTTTCGTAGACTTGTGAGTCTTGAGATTATTGCATTGTCCTGTAAAAAATCATGCTAGATATCTTTGATATCATTATGCCAGCCAGATGAAGCCCCACTGTTCAGACTTTCCCTTTCGTTTTGTTTTATCTCGTATTGTGTCATGGTTGGGAGAATGAAGGAGTTTCTGTCTGTTGTTTATTTGGTCCATTTACTCTGGCAACCGGGCTAAAGATTCTACATTGAATACACTTGAGTGTAATGAATCACAATGTCAAGACTACTTCTAGTGAAGCCCCCAAAGGTTGTGGGTTCGAATCTCAGTACCAGCAGGGATTGTCAGTGAGGAGTATTACTTCAGAACCCCATTTTGCTGGAGTATGCAGGTCAAACAGGTGGTGTAAATAAATAATAAAGGCCTATTCATAAGTGCAATGAAGTGGCAACCAATTTGCCCCAATCCATTAGCACCAGGCTTTCAGTATCTAAAAAAAGAGATCACAGATAAATGTGAAGTGCACTTGCACCTTGATGCGATAACTGCAGTTCATTTCCAGGCTGGTGGAGCTGTGGACCTCCATACATGTCCTCCACACGCTTGGCAGAATGCACCTGACTTGCTGAACACTGAGCAGAAAGTCTCTGGAACAGGTGGTTCAGATTGAAAAATCAAATCACCATTCAACACCTTATCCACAGAACCAGAACAGGCTTGTCTCAGGTGGAAGTCAGAGTTCATGACTGTTGGGTCACTTTGCAAAACAAAGCTTGTTGAGTTCCTTCTCAAATTCTAAGACTGGTTCTGTTTGAATCTTTGGGGTCTTAAAGGGATAGTACAGCTAAAAATGAAAATTTGCGCTTAGTTTTCTCATCCTCAGGTTATCCAAGATGTAGGTTATTTTTTTTTCCCTTTTTTTCCAGTAGAACAGTAAAGAAGATTTTTAGCTGAAACCTTGCTCCTGGGTGATTCAGTCAGCAGCTGCACGTCTTTGAGAATAAAAAAAACAAATCAAGGAACACGGAGAATTAATAGCTGTGGCTCCTGATGATATTTTGAGGTCGTATGAAGCAAAAATATCTGTCTGTGCATGAAACTGAACATTATTTACAACATTATGACCTGTAATCCAGAGCTTCAGGCAAATGGGGAAATATTCACTAGTTTGTGTAATCACACAATGATGTAATGTATATGCACTTTTATTATTAAAGCACCCAATAATGATGTCTATTATCCTAAAACTATTTGATCCCTTTATGTATTCCTGTAAAGCACATGCCCGGTTTGGTTTGGTTGTGATGAAATGTGATTTAGTCTTTGCCTATTTTTAGTTTTCTGGCTGGTTGCACAGAGCTTCACGTTTTTCCTACTTCTGAGAGACCGCTGCACCTTGCAATATCTTCCCCCTCCACTCCGTCAGCAAATGGTGTGATCCCCACAGTGGAATCTCTTTATCATCTGTCATATTATTTGCTGATGAGTCAGGTGATTTGCATAAATCCCACAAGGCCCAAGGGAGCCCGGTCAGTTCGCTAATCAGGTGGGATGCATGAGATTAGGTGAGGGAGCTTTGAGAGAGAAAGTTAGGATGGAGACGGACTGTCATGATGCATTTGGGCTAAAGATGGTTCGCTCTGGCAGAATTACCTTTATTTAGTTTTGCCCACAGCATGTCAGCACCCTTATCTGTCTTATTTCTTTCCCAGTTTTCTAAATTGGCTGAGTAACCAAGCCTCCAGCAAAATGTTATTTGACCTTTTGCTTTTGTAATTTTATTTGTAATTGAAGTCCTTTCTTATAAAATTCACGATTTATATTAGGGGTGTGCACGGATAGTCGAACATTCGAAAATTCGTTCTGCTCTAATTATTCGATAAATAAAAATGATATTCGAATTTCAAAAAAAAAAAAAAAAAAAGTTCTCAATTAAACCTAATTTGGTCACTTTCTGTGATTCTCCACGGCATATCTGAAGATGTATGCAAGCAAAAAATAATTAATGAATTAATAAGGGGGCGTTCACATATCGCGCCTAAAAACGCGTGGAAAACGCTAGGCGCACCGCTTTCTCCTTCTTTCCAAAGCGCTCGGGCAGAAGCGCTCCTGAGGCGTCTGCCGTTGCTAAGCAACAATGACGCGCTCTCTCCATGAAGACGCGGACATTTCAGCAAAGGATAAATGGATTTGCAGCACAAAAAATCGCTTTCAATTGCTCTGCTACTAAATTTATTTCAAAATGGCAAACCATATTCAGCTATGATCAGTCGTTCCTTCATCTTGGCTGAAGCTGAATGTTTAGTTCTTGTCACATGACCCGCGGTGCGCTTGCGGCATTCTGAAAAGTTGAGATGTTTTTAACTCAATACGGTGCGGACGCGCCTGGAAAAAATGGGTGTGAACGGCCCCTAATAAGAACTGCGGTCTTCTACAGTACTTCAAATATGCCGTGGAGAATCACAGAAAGTGACCGGATTCAAGAACATTGTTGCGGCATCTCTCAAGCAACGAATAAACACCGCTAACTTGGAGAATGCAGTGAAAACTCCCCTTCTCGCGTCTGCCCTAGACCCTCGGCACAAACATCTCAGGTTTCTCGATGAAAACATGAGAGAAGTAAGAAAAAAAACTTTTTTGAACATTATCAGAACATTTTCCTTGATGCGAGTGGTGCGGATGCAGTGCGGATGCAAACTTATTCGCTTAGCACACCGTTATTTGTGAGTCCCGCCAACGTCTGTGCCGTCAGAGCGCGTTTTCTCCGTGTCCGGCCTTATTGTTAACAGACTAAGGAGCCGACTTTCCCCCGATCATGTTTACATGCCCGTATTTCTTAACAAGAACATTTGGAACAATAGAAAAAAAGCAAAAAAAGATTTGCTGACAGTTTAAAAGTTAAGTATAGGCTACGTTTCCAATAGCCTAATTGCTGCAGGCTGCTTTACGTTTTTTCTTTGTTCATTTTTTTTTTTTGCTTTTAATCTGTACTTTTTTTGTTTGCATGCATTGTTAAATGTTTTCAGCTACAAAACACGATGTTTAATGTTCAAGCTTATTGTGTGTAAGCTTGTTCAAAAATGACGGAAACAATAAATGTTGCTGAAAAATAACGTCTGTCTCATTAAACTTAATTTAAAAAAACGAATATTCGAATATTCGTTTTTTGTGAGCTCAAATATTCGAATGTGATATTTGCAGAAAACGCCCATCCCTAATTTATATATGGGATAGATTTGGTTACATAGACTTGGTTGACATGTGATCAAAGCACCCTAAAAAAAAGTAAAAAAAATGCATTATAATAGAGAACTGTGGCAGTATTTAAAATGCATACCTTGCAAACTTCATGAAATATGAACTGTATAAATGTTTTTAAAAACAGAATTTGAAACTGTATCTGATAGTAAACATTTCCAGTAGCGTACTGTATTGTCATATGAATATCTATTCAATTATTTCAACATAAATGTAGCTCTTTTGCATCTAGTCCAGTTTTTGTGTTAAAATGACATTTTTGGCTTTCCACTCAAATAATGAGTCATGAAAGAAGTTATGCAATCTGTTATAGCTTCCGGTCTATTCGTCACGCTGAAAATGAAAAGTCGTGGATGTCACATTATAAGATATGAAAATGCTTGATGTCATACTGAACATTTGAGCAAATGTAGTTGCTCATCCATGGTCTACTAATGTTACACTGTGCGCACCGCTCTGTTATGGTGTGTTCAGCATAATATGTTACCACAGTGTACATCCAGACAGCGGTTTGTAACTGGAGGTAGTCCTGCTGAGATTAGCCTGAGGAGGAGAGACTGAGGGGAGGGGCTTCCAGAGCCACTGTTCATCGAGATGCTCGGAAGAGCGGACTGAGTCAGAACGAGAGAAGAGATGCAGCTGAGGGAAGTGCAGGGAGGGGAAGCTTGACTCTCTTGCCATCTGAGGATCATCACACACTTTCGGGAACAGCTGCATCTTCAGGCTCTGCGTTAGGAGCCACACAGGTATCTTCCCCAACCTGAACTACGGAATACTGAATCGAAGGAGACTTGATCTCGAAGACCGTGTCCTTTGGTGAACTCTCTCTGCGTTGTCTTTTCAACTGTTCAGATGTTCCAGGAACTTTTTCGGAGAGAGTCTGTAGACCTGTGACATCCTCGGCTCTGGGAAAACTTTACTTTCCATGGCAGTTTTCCTCCTGTGGATCTCTCTTTTCATGCAAACACGTGTGACCTATCCAGCTGATAGCACACTTCTTCAAAGTGAGGGCCGCTGGTAGCTGAGAACCTCGGTTTTGAGTCATCGGTCTTCTCTTCATTCAACAGTTTTGGTTTCTGATGAGCAAGTCAATGTGTGGCTGTGGCTGCAGCATCATCTCGTCGCTGATGAAGAGGCTCGGCCGCTCTGCTTGTTGCTCAGATCTGCTGTCTTGCAGCCACACTTCTGAGCACCTGCAGCGTCTGGCTACCAGCTGCCCTCCTCAGCACAAGGTATAGCTGAAACATAAATGTTTGAAATTTCTACACATTTCTTTCTTTTCTCGGTTCTTGTAGGCTAGTTTCAGAAGATACATGATAGACGTCATATTTGATGACGACAAGGCTTTTGGGATAGATGTAATTGTGTGTTTAATGGGTTGTTTTGTTCTGCACTTCAAGTGATGAAAAAATTAAAACTTGTTATTCTAGTTGAAACAATGGGTTGAAAGAATTTGACGTGACCTTAGACATTCAATTCCACAGCCTGAACAAACCATAGATCTGTCATCTCCATTCTCGATTCATTAGTCAACCCAGACTAGGGTCAAGAAGGCCAACATATGATGCAAGTCGTAAAGTTTTGAGGCTGGGACACACCAAGCCGACTAGTGGCGATGGAAGCCTGCGTCAAATCTCCAAAAATCGCTTGCACAGACTACAGCGACTGCACACTAGCACATGTGAAGGAAGGAGATTATACGAGATACACAAATATACGAGATGTAAACAAAGTGCCGCTCGCTTACCATTCTGAATATCAGTCATGTTGAGCACTATCTTCACTTTAACCGGTTCACGTTATGAAATTATTGGCGTATTGGAATGCTTGGGTGAGATTGTTTAACATTTTAGAACCGCCTTCTGTCTGTGCAGTCTCGTTTTCATCACTTTCACTTTAATTGTCCTGCACTGACTCGTTCCCTAAACTCAACAGCCAATCAGAGTTCTCATTCTCACTGATGGCCAAGAGACTTGGTGTGTCCCGGCCTTTACAAAAACATGGTCAGTTTCTCCATTTTTGGGATTTGTAACTACTTGCATCCAGGAGTTGCTCTAATTAGCTGTACGTTCAGAACAGTGTACATTTATGGTGGAAGCACTCGGAGAAAGGAGCGGTTCACAGTCTCTTGATGAAGATTTCAGTCTGTCTGGATCAGCATTGCAGGGCTGACCTTGCAGTAGTGTCTCCATTGTTATTTGGCTATTAGAGAGACCATGCAAGCACACTGCAGTAATTGATTTTGTGATGGAACCAGGTGATTTTATGGCCTTCTTGCTACCTTGACAACCGTAGAGCTGTCTGTGAATCGACATGCATTCTTAATATATACATCTGTTAAAGGCTGTCTCTAGCCGGACTTTGATTTGCTGCTTTTGAAGAGAGTTTTCAACAGAGCAATTTGCTCGCATTGGAGATGAGTGGCAGATGAGGTCATGTGACCTATAGTCAAGTATTGGCCTAACGGAAAAAAACACCCCTCACTTTGCACAAGATTGATCTGTTGCATCTTGGGAAAAATATTTATGCCCCAGCAAATAAGATAAAATGCTATCTTCTTATATAAATCTCAGTTTTGAGAGAATGGGAAATGTACTATATTGCACTTGAGTTATTTGGTCTTTTCTCTACATGAGGCACAATCATTTAATTTTTCAGGGTAAAATGTATTATTCCCACTTTCAGACATTTGATCCAACATTTATAATTAGGATATGAATGTGGCTTGCAGACTTTTAGCCTTGGTACCATAACGCTGATTGGAAAGGCAGAAAGGACGATTCACTTTCATGCCATTTGTCTTCCTGTCTGTGGCCTTCTGATTGCTTTGTAGGCAGGTAGTGGTTTTCTCTCTCTGAGCGAGACGAATCTCTCTCATCCCGGGTAAGCCTTGTCTAAAAGGGTTAGGTTACCTCTTTTCAAACCAATCTGAATCCCTTCATGGCTCTGGTATTGATTAATACCTTCCTCAAAGAAACATAGACTCAAGGGCAAAAAGGAGACATTAGTCTTGTATTCATAGAATTACATCCTGAATGCGTTCTAGACTCTGTGTTTGCTCCCTGTGATTGCTGAGAATGAGTGAGTGCAATTATGTAGATTAGCATCCTTTTAATATCGCACATTACTGCAGGAAGTTTTATTCTGCTTGTATTCAGCTGAGTTGTCAGTTGTGACACTAAGCAAATTTAAACACTGAATTGGTTGTGCTTTTATTGTCTCTTCTGTGTCGTTTGGCTTGGGTTTGCATGGTTTGTCTCACACATGGACTGAAGAATGTGACACAGAATCTCAGATGTGCTTGCTTGTGTGACAAACAAACCTCATTGATGATGCAACATCAATTTCAGTTTCAGATTTGTTAAAAGTTTGCAAAGTTACTTTTTGCACCAGAAAAAGGTCCAATATTTGTAAATCCTCATTTTTACTCCGTGAAAAACACTGAATTTCCAGAGGCACTGCTGTGATTGGTTAACTTAGACGCAACTTAAGTTAACTTCAGAGCTATATTCGTTTGACTCATTTAATAATAATAAAATACAAATGCTACATAGGTGTAATCAAATATCTATATACGGAAGCAAATATTTCTGATCCAGATATGCACTGATTTTATTAGCAACACTACATGTTCGTGTCTTAAAAGTGTTAAAACATAAATGTACTTAACTGTGCTGCCTCCAATGACAAAATGCTTGTCACTGCTGTATCTTTCAATAAAAGATGTTGTGAAAAAATGACAGCATGTTTAGAATAACTCTCAAAGTGGTTCATTTTGAAATGTGAAGAACAAATGCAAATTTTCTTTCAGACATGACATTAAAAGTAAACCTCAGCCATCCTTAGATCTTTAGAAAGGCTATGCTGAGTTTCTGAGTTTTATTTGTATCAAGTGACAGAACAACAATCTTGAGTCTTACTCGACAACAGCACTATGTTTCTTGTGATGGATGGACAGACATGAGTTGTTCAGAACAGGCTTGGTTCCAGAATCAAACCTGAAGGTGTTCCTGAAATTATCAATGGTGTGCTTACTGTAATGCACATCTCTTTTGCATTGCTACTGCTATAATCAATAAAAAGCTGTCACTCATCTCAGTTCATCACAGTCTCACATAGTTCTGTTTTAGTCGATGAAGCTCTCTACACTGCACAATGAATCTTTAAGCTTTATGAGATGATTTGTGAGTGTCACAAATCAAGAACTCAACTGGCTACTTCGCTCAATGCTGCAAAAACATGTAAATAGATTATTATTCAGAGCTATGATACACTGGGAAGTTTTGAATCTATGTTTTTTATTGTGGAATAACCTCATATGTGTAAATTTCAAGAATATTATGATTCTTCATTCATTATTTAAAGTCATCTGTATCCTTGTGTGCTCTTAAAAAATGACTTTTTTTAATTCTTATGTAGTCTTAGTCGTCTTCTAGGAAACAGACCAAAAAAATATTTATCCTGTTCTTTGATTACAAGCTAAATGCTTTTTGATTGGATGAGAATCTGTCTCTTTTTGGTCTGAGGAGATATGCTGTAAATGTTAAATATCCACTTAGGGTGAAATTTAATCAACTTTTTGAAGTACTCTAGATGACTCGATTCGCTAACGTGGACTAAAAGCCACAAAACTCCAGTTTCAGTTTGATGGCTTCTTTAATGACGACGTCTGGCACTCTTTTTTGTTTTTGTGTGTGTGTGTGTGTGTGTGTGTGTGTGTGTGTGTGACCACGTGATTCCTACTGATTGATGTTCTCTCCATCTATGCCTCATTTACAGTATTTCCTTCAATATCAGTGAATGCCAAGTGAAATATTTGTATGAAAATCCTTGAAACTGTAGAGTTGTTCCACTGCCAGTGTGTTCTGTGAAACCGATTACTGTCTGCTTGGACGTCTGCCTGTTCTGTTGGAGAGGTACTCTGAATGATCAATGCACTAAGGCTTGTGTTTCAACCCTGACAGAGCAGGCATAGAGTGGCCCTTTTGCAGTACTTCAACTGCACATCTGTGTCTTTTGTTCAGGGATGTCAGAGCTCAGTGCCGAAGCCATGCAGACACATCCACAGCAGCACATGTTTGCTGGCTAGGCACATATTGCCCGAGTACTTAAATGCAAAGAAGGCCTGGCTGTAGACTCGGTTCTTTGGCTAAGTGATAGGTGCAAGCTTTTAGTTAGTAGTTTTGTAGTAATGCTTGAGTCAGTTAAGCTATGTAAGAGTGCATGTCAGAGCACACTCCACAAGATGTGCTATGCTATGTAAAACTGCATGGGGTTTGTAAGTTGATTTAAAAAGCTACTTATTTATTAAATCATAAAAACATGAAATAAAACATTTAAACAATTGAACACTAAAAATATAAGTATTTTATTTGTGTAACTACATGTCAGTACGACCATTAACTGGTATCAGAGAACTGTAGTCTTGCGAATGTGCTGTTAAATTACTTTATTTTAAGGAAATTATATTTATTTTAGTAACTTGCATAATTATTTGTTTCAGCTAGAGGGGCTGATGTGGTACTAAAACTAAATTAGTACTACTAACAGCTAATAGTACCCCCTCAAATTCCCACATGCATGATTTGCCAATTTATTTATGCTACATTTGTGAATATAATCAAAGCTGATTGGTAGAATTTTAGAAAATAAAATTTAAGATCAATAAAAAAAACCAATAAATTATGAATTATTCACTGCCATTGTGTGTGTATATAATTCCGCTGAACTGACATTTAAAAGTAAACAAAATGCTATTTCTTTTGAGAGGGTGGGTCTTGAAGGCTATATGATCCTTAGGTAATAATATTTTAAGAACACGTGTTTAATTATTATTTATTCACTGGGTTTTTGAGATGCAGGGCAGTTGTAAATATTTGCTGGTATGGGTCAGTTTGTCTTGTGCATTGCATTAGAGTGCATGTCTTGGCTGAACGGTGAATTGATTTGTTGATTAACCCAACGCTGAGAGATAGGAGCACTTCAGGGACTGCTTCAAATCTCCCAGGTTTTTATCTGCAGCTTATTACACCTGGAGTTTTGGTAGGAGGCTTTCCCAAAATATTGGCTGCGAAAAAAAAAAAATGAACAGTGCAGAAATAAAACAAACAGATATTATGAAATATGATGTCAAACGGCTTCTCGAACCTGTGTACCTCGAAACTGTGGCATGAATTTGACCGCAAAATTGAGTCCGGAGGTGATGTGGTGCGTTAATTACCCACAGAGCAGCTCGGT